>NW_027211166.1:0-60474 GCF_029030835.1 Brachyistius frenatus
AAGATCTGTGTGATATTACTTTAAAGATCGGTGTGATATTACTTTAAAGATCGGTGTGATATTACTTTAAAGATCTGTGATATTACTTGAAAGATCTGTGTGATATTACTTGAAAGATCTGTGTGATATTACTTTAAAGATCTGTGATATTACTTTAAAGATCTGTGATATTACTTTAAAGATCGGTGTGATATTACTTGAAAGATCTGTGATATTACTTTAAAGATCTGTGTGATATTATTTGAAAGATCTGTGTGATATTACTTTAAAGATCTGTGATATTACTTTAAAGATCTGTGATATTACTTTAAAGATCTGTGTGATATTACTTGAAAGATCGGTGTGATATTACTTTAAAGATCTGTGTGATATTACTTTAAAGATCTGTGATATTACTTTAAAGATCTGTGATATTACTTTAAAGATCTGTGATATTACTTTAAAGATCTGTGTGATATTACTTTAAAGATCTGTGATATTACTTTAAAGATCTGTGTGATATTACTTTAAAGATCTGTGATATTACTTTAAAGATCTGTGTGATATTACTTTAAAGATCTGTGTGATATTACTTTAAAGATCTGTGTGATATTACTTTAAAGATCTGTGTGATATTACTTTAAAGATCTGTGTGATATTACTTTAAAGATCTGTGTGGTATTACTTTAAAGATCTGTGTGGTATTACTTTAAAGATCTGTGTGGTATTACTTTAAAGATCTGTGTGGTATTACTTTAAAGATCTGTGTGGTATTACTTTAAAGATCTGTGTGGTATTACTTTGAAGATCTGTGTGAGGTCAGTGACACACAGAAGTGGACAGACTCGGTTTTGTTAGGACACTCTCCTGAGTTCAGTTAATTCAAAACCCTTCATGAAAACAACAACTACTAACTCTCATTTTTTACAGTGCAGCTTGTCTTTTCTTTGTCAGATCCACAGCTCCATCCCTGAGTACATCACATCCCCCACTTGGCTGTAGGAGCTGTACCAATCAGTTCTGGCTATTTATAACATCTTGACATTGAGAATGTAGGCTGATCTGAATCCAGCTGCTCAGGATGAGACCCAGAGGTGGCTGTCTGTGGCAAACTGATAATTGTAGCAGCTCTGCAGGATCAGACATCCTGTTACAAACAGTGTTCCTGTTCATGACGGCCTCAGGGCTGGAATTCATCTTCATTTGATCCCATTTACTAATTTTAATGTGATGTTATTAACATGTAGTTGAATTAATATGATGTGTTTTAAACTACTGACATGTTATTAACGTGTAGTTGAATTAATATGATGTGTTTTGAACTACTGACATGTTGTTAACGTGTAGTTGAATTAATATGATGTGTATATGATATGATGTAATGTGTGTTTCAGAGATGAGATGCGCCGTAAAGCAGCTCGTGCAGCTGTACGTTCTCTCCGAGCATCGCGGTGTCCTCGTGCGCAGGGGGGCTCGGCCGCTGTTGTGAATGAGGGCCAGCATGACGTCACAGAACCAATGTCAACAATGTAGCTGCTGGAGGAGAGAAGGCGTTTCACCGGAACCACCGGAACACGAGCGGCCGTGTTGGAGCACCGAGCGCCGCTTGACTCCGTTAGAGGCTACCGGAGGACCACGGACACGCGACATGATGTGGACTCCCGCTGCTTTGTGAGGACCGGACCGCAGACTAGCAGAAACCGGTGAGTGTCTCCGTTACGAGGCTCATGAGCCGCCGCCGTTTTACTACGATGAAGGAAGCAGATTTATCCTCTAATCTGTTTGCTCGCTCTAATCCGCTGTCTGTTCACCGGAGTCCGGCCCACTTCTGGTCCAGTGTACCGACCTGCTACCGGTGTGGTTAAACGGGTTCGGAGGAGCTGTGTGTGTTTCCGTGTGAAACGTGTTTCCTCAGAGAGCGGAGGGATTTACCGCGAGAAATTCCCGTTAAACAAAGACCCACTGCAGGGACGCTGATCCCCGGTGGAAGGTGTCGGTACCGGGACCACGGTCCACTCGTTCTCCGAGGAAGTTATGGGTCACTCATTTGCAGCTACGAGCACATCCCACGTGCACAAAGATGGTGTAGAATATGGAGGAGTGACCGGAGGACCGAGATGAACTGGAGATAAACACCGGGAGATAAACACCGGGGCTCCGCTCCGTCAGGCTGGAGGAGGACAAAGGAACGAGACTCCGTTTATTCCCGCCCTCCGCTTCAGTAAACACCGTCAGAATGAAGACGGAGGACTGAATGTCTCAATCAGCTGCTTTCCGCCATCAGCGAGGGAAGAACATCTGTTGGTGACATGTTATTATAAATATCAGTCTCATTTCTGTCACGGTCCCTGTAGATATCATAATGATAATTATAATAATAATAATTATCCTAATTAATGTCATAATAATAATCATACAAAATATCTGTAAATATAATAATAATGATCGCAATTGATATTATAGTAATAATAATTTATTGAATATCTGTAAATATCCTAATAATAATTATCACAATATATATCATAATAATAATTATCATAAGTATCTGTAAATGTCAATAATTCTAATAAATATCTGTAAATATCATAATTATCATAATATATCAATAATAATCATAATAAATATCATACTATTATGGTAAATATAATAATTATCACAATAATGCCAGTAATATTAATTTTAATACATCTGTAAATATCATAATAATGATCACAATATAGATCTTTATAATAATTGTCTGTAAATAGCATAATAAGTATCATAATACATATCTGTAAATATCATAAGTTAACATAATAAATATATGTAAATATAACAATTATAATAAATATATGTACATATGATAATAATTATCATAATATACCATAATAATAATTATAATACATATCTGTGATCATAATGATCATAATATATATCATAATCATGATACATATCTGTACATATCATAATATTTATTATTAAAATACATATATGTAATTATCATAATACATATAATATTTATCATTATAATAAATATCTAAATATAATAATGATTAATATAATAAATATCTGTACATATATTAATCATTATTATAGTAAATATCCACCTCGTCCCCGGCTGGTCCGCCCCCGTCGACTGTACACTGTGATCAGGAGACTGAAGAACATCGGACAAATTCATATTAGGACTTGATGAAAAGACTTTAATCATCGTGAATGTTGTTTGTTGAGATATTTCTATCTGGACCAAATAGGTGGACCAACAGAACCAGTGACATCACTATCCATGAAACCTAGCAGCTCTGAGGTCATCTCGAAATGACCAATCAGTGAGTGGACAGATGAAACCTCATCACACAGTAACATGAGAGCAACCTTTTCCTGGGTATTCGGTACAGTACTTCCTGTCCTGAGTGTTCTGTTGGTTGGTCCAGCACTTCCTGTCCTAAATGGTTCTGTTGGTTGGTCCAGTACTACCTGAGTGTTCTGTTGGTTGGTCCACTATTTCCTGTCCTAAATGGTTCTGTTGGTTGGTCCAGTACTTCCTGTCCTAAATGGTTCTGTTGGTTGGTCCAGTACTTCCTGATTGTTCTGTTGGTATGGTGCAGTACTTCCTGTCCTGAGTGTTCTGTTGGTTGGTCCAATACTACTTGAGTGTTCTGTTGTTTGGTTCAGTACTTCCTGAGTGGTTCGGTTGGTTGGTCCAGTACTTCCTGAGTGTTCTCTTGGTTGGTCCAACACTTCCTGAGTGTTCTCTTGGTTGGTCCAGTACTTTATGTCGTGAGTGGTTGTGTTGGTTGGTCCACTATTTCCTGTCCTAAATGGTTCTGTTGGTTGGTCCAGTACTTCCTGTCCTAAATGGTTCTGTTAGTTGGTCCAGTACTTCATGAGTGTTCTGTTGGTATGGTGCAGTACTTCCTGTCCTGAATGTTCTGTTGGTTGGTCCAGTACTTCCTGAGTGTTCTTTTGGTTGGTCCAGTACTTTCTGTCGTGAGTGGTTGTGTTGGTTGGTCCAGTACTTCCTGAGTATTCTGTTGGTTGATCCACTATTTCCTGTCCTAAATGGTTCTGTTGGTTGGTCCAGTACTTCCTGAGTGTTCTGTTGGTATGGTGCAGTACTTCCTGTCCTGAATGTTCTGTTGTTTGGTCCAGTACTTCCTGTCCTGAGTGTTCTGTTGGTTGGTCCAGTACTACTTGAGTGTTCTGTTGTTTGGTCCAGTACTTCCTGAGTGGTTGTGTTGTTTGGTTCAGTACTTCCTGAGTGGTTCGGTTGGTTGGTCCGGTACTTCCTGTCCTGAGAGGCTGTGTTGTTTGGTCCAGTACTTCCTAAGTGGTTGGGTTGTTTGGTCCAGTACTTCCTAAATGGTTGTGTTGGTTGGTCCAGTGCTTCCTGTCCTGAGTGGGTCTGTTGGGTGGTCCAGTACTTCCTGTCCTGAGTAGTTCTGTTAGTTGGTCCAGTACTTCCTGTCCTGAGTAGTTCTGTTTGTTGGTCCAGTACTTACTGAGTGGTTGTGTTGTTTGGTCCAGTACTTCCTGTCCTGAGTTGCTGTGTTGTTAGGTCCAGTACTTCCTGTCCTGAGTGGTTCTGTTGGTTGGGCCAGTACTTCCTGTCCTGAGTGGTTCTGTTGGTTCATCCAGTACTTCCTGAGTGTTCTCTTGGTTGGTCCAGTACTTCTTGAGTGGTTCTGTTGGTTGGTCCAGTACTTCCTGTCCTGAGTTGCTGTGTTGTTAGGTCCAGTACTTCCTGTCCTGAGTGGTTCTGTTGGTTGGGCCAGTACTTCCTGTCCTGAGTGGTTCTGTTGGTTGGGCCAGTACTTCCGAAATAGTTGTGTTGGTTGGTCCAGTGCTTCCTGTCGTGAGTGGTTCCGTTGGTTGGTCCAGTACTTCCTGTCCTGAGTGGTTCTGTTGGTTGATCCTGTACTTCCTGAGTGGTTGTGTTGTTTGGTCCAGTACTTCCTGTCCTGAGTGTTTCTGTTGGTTGGTCCAGTACTTCCTGAGTGGTTCTGTCGGTTGGTCCAGTACTTCCTGAGTGTTCTCTTGGTTGGACCAGTACCTCCTGTCGTGAGGGGTTGTGTTGTTTGGTCCAGTACTTCCTGAGTGTTCTGTTGGTATGGTGCAGTACTTCCTGTCCTGAATGTTCTGTTGTTTGGTCCAGTACTTCCTGTCCTGAGTGTTCTGTTGGTTGGTCCAGTACTACTTGAGTGTTCTGTTGTTTGGTCCAGTACTTCCTGAGTGGTTGTGTTGTTTGGTCCAGTACTTCCTGTCCTGAGTGGTTGTGTTGTTTGGTCCAGTACTTCCTGAGTGGTTGTGTTGGTTGGTCCATTCCTTCTTGAGTGGTTCTGTTGTTTGGTCTAATTCTTCTTGAATGTTCTGTTGTTTGGTCCAGTACTTCCTGAGTGGTTCTTTTGGACCTGTTTGCAGGCTGATTTAGCAGCACTAGTGCAGCTGTAGAGCTGCTGGATGCTGCGGAGGTTCCACCTGTCCAGACAGATTAGCATGTGTCTCCCTCGTCTCTGTGGCGACTGCTGCAGGAGACGCTTCTCCTCTTTGATCTGGTGCTCTGGGTTTGTGTCTGTGAAGGATTACAGCAGTGGAAGTGATAAACAGGCTCTGGAAGCATGTGGGAAGCTTTGAAGCAACAGAGATGTGAGCGTTGTGTGGGAGTGTTGTTCCAGTATGTTAGTGAGGAGATGAAATACATGGCCGGTCCAGTTTAACGGGCTTGATCCTCATGCTGCTGCTTGAAGTTGAATTTTTGGCATCAGAAATCATTTCACTGCATCATGTTCACAATATAATAATCAGATATAAACAGTCAGCAGGTTTCTCTCTACGAGGCTTTTTTTCTCCAACCAACCAAGCCAGGGTCTAAAATCCTCCATTGTGTGTTACTGCTGACGTCCTCCAGGAGGCGACCTGTGCTCTGTGTTTGTTGGCCATGTTTCTCCATTTGTTGTCTTGTTTCTTCTAAAAGCTTCTAGAAGTTTTTGGTGCTGTTGTTCTGTTGACCTGTTTGTACTTTAGTAGCTTTAAAGATGAACCTGTTTAGATCAAACAAGTCAAAAGTACTTCTTGTGTTTGGCAGTAATAAAATCGTATTGAGCTGTTACTGATTGACAATCTGTGTTGTATCTGATGCAGAGTTAAAGTGGATCTGATGTAGAGACAGAAATGTCTGTTCTTCTCTGAAACCTCCTTTTCCTGCTTGTATTGCTATTCCAGAGACCTTCAGGTCTGATGGTGTGAACTTAAAGTGTCTGTAACATGTCAACTGTATGTTACAGACCTCTACATGCTTCTTTGAGATTCTTCCCATCCCAAGAATATTTGGACTATGAGTTGGACTTAGTCTTTTTGGGACATACATGAAGTTATAAATGAAGCCTCTTATATTGGAGCTTCAGTCTGTCTGATTGTTGGTATGGAAACACCTGTCAAGTGTTAACATAAGGAAAACACTCGTCTTTAGTTTATGATGATACAACTTGTTCTTAGTAACTACAGGACTGGAAGCTCTATTAAATATAAATATATTATTACAAATTATTATTATAATAAATATATAGAATACTTCCTTCGTAACTACAGGACTGGAGGCTCTATTAAATATAAATATATTATTACAATAAATATATAGAATACTTTCTTCGTAACTACAGGACTGGAAGCTCTATTAAATATAAATATATTATTACAAATTATTATTATTATAAATATATAGAATACTTTCTTAGTAACCACAGGACTGGAGGCTCTATTAAATATAAACCCGGCAGGTTTAATGTCTCTGTTTTTATGTTGATCTCTTCAGTCTGGTTTAGGACTGCCTGACTTCCCGCTGCAGTGAATTTGAATTTCAACGGTGTTCCCATCCTCAACATGACTCACAGCAGCTGAACTTTCCCTGAAACTTGACCAGCCGGATCCACTTTATTCTTGCCAGCAGCCTGAGGTGAAGTGATGTCAGTGCAGCTGAAAGGAGGGAGGAGGTGTTAGAAACACTGATGCCCAGGGAGGAGCTCCCTGCGGTGGGAAAGTCCTCCTCTGATACACCCTGACGTCAGACCGGTGAAACGAGACCCACCGGATCGGGAACAAGTCCTCTCTGGTTTTGTGTGAATAAGGACAGTGATGTCAGGAGATGTGAGACTATCAGACAGTCTGGATGATGACATCAGCGTGTTTTAGACCTGCTGTTGTGTTCAGATTCATGAAGCTGCTTATGAAAGATTCTTTGCATGTCACACAGGTGATCATGTTCATCATGTCAGGTCTCCTCTGTAAGTGTCAATCAGCCCACAGGTGTACTTCATGTTCATGCCTCCACTGTGCTGCCTTGTGAAGGAGATGAAATAATCTGCTGGATGACTCACTCTGCTCACACATTTTACACCCTTTGTTGATGAAACATTCGGCCTGGCACCAGACGTGAATATTGTCAACATTGATATTTACACTGTCCCACATTTAGAGGCTGAAGGCTGCTGATCTTTGAGCTGATGAGTCATTGATGTTTGTTATTTTCATGTAAAAAGGAAGTAGACTGTCCAGTTTACAACATGCACTGCTGAAATGTTCCTGTTTCTGTAACAGTGTTCACTGTTGTTCCTCTTCAGTTCAACGATACTGATACAGATGAAGTCAGGACTCTGCAGAGAAACGCAACAGTGTGCATAACAGGATAAAAAGTGCGGTTCTAAAAGTCCTGTCTGTACAAACATGTTAGATACAGCCTGTGATCGGAGGGTAAAATATGAAATATAAAAGTCTGTTATGGAGGTGCAGCAGAATAATCAGATGAGGGTTCATTCTGTGAAACGTCCTTGGAATATTTTATACATCACAGTTCCATGTTTTTGTGTCCAACTGGATGTTGTCGCTGGAAGAACAGTCAAACCTCAAACAGTCTGAACACGTTCAGCTGCAGAACCAACTCAGGCAGAACTGACTGTCAGCAGAGCTTCTATCATCGCTGGCTGGATGATGTTCAAAGGAAATATGTTTTCTTTTAATTACTTTTTAATGAATGGACCTCATGGGGTGGAGGGTGGACATCCAAAGTTCACGACTCAGCTGGAGTTCACGTCCAGATTCTGCTCTGTGGTGACATGTCAACAAGATCAGCTGTGTGAAGGCTGGTTCTGTTTCTGATGACAGTTCAGTTTGTGTCCCTGTTTATAAACAAACTACAAATGTCCCTTCATTCACTCTCACACCAATTGTGTGTGTGTGTGTGTGTGTGTGTGTGGGGGGGGGGTGGTGGTGGTGGGGTGGGGGTGGGGGGTTAAAAGGTGGAGGTCCAGAGTGTGTCGGTCAGCTATTCAGCATTTATAGATTGTAACTTAATCGCTGATCAACACACACGCACGCACGCACGCACGCACACGCACGCACGCACGCACACACACACACACACACACACACACACACACACACACACACACACACACACACAGCTGGCTGCAGCCTGAGGAATGGAGGGTTTCGTTAGATCCACCGACAGATCTGAGGTGAGTTAAAGAGGGTGAAGGAGACCAACAGTGTTGACAAAGGTCGTAGTCACAGATTACTACTACTACTACTACTACTACTCAGGTTACTACTACTACCACTACTACTACTACTACTACTACTACTCACAGGTTACTACTACTACTACTGCTGCTACTACTACTACTACTGCTAATACTACGACTACTGACAGGTTACTACTACTACTACTGCTGCTACTACTACTACTACTGCTAATACTACGACTACTGACAGGTTACTACTACTACTACTACTGCTGCTGCTGCTGCTACTACTACTACTACTGATAGGTTACTACTACTACTACTACTACTGCTGCTGCTACTACTACTACTACTACTACTACTACTACTGCTGCTACTACTACTACTACTACTACTACTGATAGGTTACTAATACTACTACTACTGCTACTACTGCTGCTGCTGCTACTACTACTGCTGCTACTACTACTGACAGATTACTAATATTACATTACCTTACATTACATTTAGCTAACGCTTTTATCCAAAGTGACTTGCAATAAGTTCATTTCAACCATGAGGGTACAAAACCAGAACAACAGGAATCAAGTAAATACAATTTCTTCAAGAAAGCCAAACTACAAAGTTCTATCAGTAAGTTCTATTTTAAGATACTAAAGTTCTACTGTTCAAGGTAAAGTCTGAAGAGGTGTGTTTTTAGTTTGTGGTGAAAGATGTTCAGAGTTTCTGCTGTCCTGATGTCGTTGGAGCTCATTCTACCATTTAGGAGCCAGGACAGCAAACAGTCAGGATTTAATAGAGTGTTTAACTCAGTGAGAAGCAACAAGCTGATTGGTGGAAGCAGAGTGGAGGGAGGGGCTGGGATGTAGGGTTGGACCATGTCCTGGATGTAGACTGGACCCGATCTATTCACAGCACGGTACGCAAGTACCAATGTTTGGAAATGGATGCGGGCAGCTACTGGTAACCAGTGAAGAGAGCGGAGGAATACTACTACTACTACTACTACTACTACTACTACTACTACTGACAGGTTACTAATACTGCTACTACTAATAATAATACTATTCAATTCAATTCAATTTTATTTATATATAGCCAAATCACAACACAGGTTATTTCATGACATTTAACACATTAAAGTCCTTACAGCAAGACTTTACAATATTATACAGAGAAACCAACAATTCAACAATTCAACAATTCCCACATAAGCTAGGAGGGAAAAAAACTCCTCTTTAAGGGAGAAAAACCTCCAACAGAGGGAAGAAAAACTCCCTTTAACAGGAAGAAACCTCCGACAGAACCAGGATCAGAGGTGGGCGGAGCATCTGCCTCGACTGGTTGGGGTGAGAGGAGAGCAGAGAGAGAAAAGGACAGCATAGAGATAGAAGAGAAGAACTGTTGATGGAGACGACAAGTACAGAGCAGAGACATGCAGCTCCATGACGGGACAAGTACACGAGTGAAGGAACTGAATGGAGACAACAGACAATAAGAAGAAACTATGGGAGAGAAAAAGATGGTGAGGTATGAGTCAGTTAAAGAGTAGGAGGAAAGAAAAGAAGCTCAGCATGTAACGATGCAGCGTGTACTACTGACAGGTTACTACTACTACTACTACTACTACAATTATTTCTACTACTACTAGGTAGGTAGTTACTTACTTTATTAATCCCCAAGGGGAATTTCTTTTTTTTGCTACAGCAGCATACAGGAAGCAATAAGATAATAATAAAATAATAAAAAGCAATAAAATAGTAAAAAAAAATATTAAATATAAAATGCACAGTATATACAGTACAGTATATCTATATATGTTATATATATATTATATACAAACAACCAAGAAACACAGACAACAGTATTATTGTTGTGTGATGGATTTTGCCAGAGGTTAGTTATTGTACAGTCTTATTGCGGTCGGCAGGAATGATCTCCTGTATCTGTCCTTGTGACAACTACTACTAATATTAATATTACTACTACTACTACTACTACGAGTACTAGTGCTACTACTAATACTGCTGCTGCTACTAATACTACTAATACTACTGCTACTACTACTACTGCTACTTCTACTACTCACAGGTTACTACTACTAATACTACTGCTACTACTACTACTACTGCTACTACTACTACTACTGCTACTAATAATAATACTGCTAACAACTACTATTATTACTGACAGGTTACAGGTTAAAGAGGGTAAAGGAGAAAAACAGTGTTGACAGTGAACTCAGAGGTCGTACTCACAGATTACTACTACTACTACTACTGCTACTACTACTTATACTCCTCACATATTACTACTACTACTACTTCTACTACTCACAGGTTACTACTACTAATACCACTGCTACTACTACTACTGCTACTACTAATACTACTACTACTGCTACTACTAATAATACTGCTACTACTACTACTATTACTGACAGGTTACAGGTTAAAGAGGGTGAAGGAGACCAACAGTGTTGACAGTGAACTCAGAGGTAGTCCATCAGGGTCTCAATGACAGTGAAAGTGAGATGCTGAGCTGCTCTCTGAACAAAGGCTCATTATTGTACGGAGACGCTGATGTCATGGCGGAAGGTTCTGGAGCTCAGGCCCTGAGGGAGGGCCCGGTAATGTAGCCGTGACTGAGAGCTGGATTAGCTACTTTAAATTGCTTGGAGGAAATCTGTCCTTTCTGGCTGATATTTGGTCCCTTTTGCATTTTGCCAGTGTCCTCACCACTAGAGGGAGCATGAGGTGTCTCCAACCCACAGAAGTTGTTCAGGTAGTGCAGCTCATCCAGGATGGCACATCAATGCACGTTGTGGCAAGAAGGTTTGCTGTGTCTGTCAGCACAGTGTCAAGAGGACGGAGGAGATACCGGGAGACGGGCCGGTCCACCAAGAGACGTGGAGGGGGCCGTAGGAGGACAACAACCCAGCAGCGGGACCGCTATCTGCTCCTTTGTGCAAGGAGGAGCAGGAGGAGCGCTGCCAGAGCCCTACAAAATGACCTCCAGCAGGCCACTAATGTGCATGTTTCTGCTCAAACTGTCAGAAACAGACTCCATGAGGGCGGTACGAGGGCCGTCGGCGCCCTGCGGTCTTCACGGATGAGAGCAGGTTCCCACTGAGCACATGTGACTGACGTGACGGAGTCTGGAGACGCTGTGGAGAACGTTCTGCTGCCTGCAACATCCTCCAGCGGGACCGGTCCGGCGGCGGGTCAGCGACGGTCTGGGGAGGCGTTTCTTCGGAGGGCAGCGCAGCCCTCCGTGTGCTAGCCAGAGGTACCCTGACTGCCATTAGGTCCCGGGATGAGATCCTCAGACCCGTTGAAGACCATCTGCTGGTGCAGCGGGTCCCGGGTTCTTCTGATGCAGGACAATGCTCGGCCTCATGTGGCTGGAGTGTGTCAGCAGTTCCTGCACGATGAAGGCGTCGACGCTACGAACCGGCCCGTCCGTCCCCCAGACCTGAATCCAATCCGGGACATCGCGTCTCGTTCCGTCCTCCGACGCCGCGTCCACCGCAGACTGTCCGGGAGTGGACCGATGCTTTGATCCGGGTCTGGGAGGAGATCCCTCAGGAGAACATCCGTGGTCTCATCAGGAGCATGCCCAGGCGTTGTAGGGAGTGATACAGGCACGTGGAGGACACACACTACTGAGACTCATTTGGACTTGTCTTCAGGAATCTCCACAGAAGTTGGATCAGCCTGTGATCTGATTTTTCCACTTTTATTTTGAGTATGATTTTGAATCCAAACCTCCATGGATAATGATTCTGATTTCCATTGATCATTCTGATGTTATTTTGTTCTCAACACATTCCACTATGTAATGAATCAAGATTTTAACTGGAATATTTCATTCATTGACATCTAGGATGTGTTGTTTAAGTGTTCCCTTTAGTTTTTGGAGCAGTGTAGTTTCTTCTGTATTGAGTCGCTTCAGGAAATCACAACAATTCATGCAAATTAAACCAATCTCTGCAATCTGCCAGCAGGACTGCACTTTTGTGTTGAATTAGTATTATTTAAAGCACCTGCAACCGGTGTCCTCTGTAACAGTCATTGTTGTTTAAAGTTCTGAAAGTTCAGAGAATAAAAGAAGATGGACTTCAATGTGACCACATATTTCTGCCATGTCCAATATGCTTATTATCATAGGATGTAATTACATACTGTCTGTATTAGGTACTCAGTAAAAAAAAAATCACATAAAACACACTGCATCAGAATTTCTCATTTATGCGATATAATTCTTGATAAAACAAGTTTTCTATGTCAAAGATACAAATTATTCTTTTGTCAGTCTTAAAAATGTTGCATCTCATTTCCAGTCCTGATTCAGTCTCTCACTGCTCTGCTGCTATAAATCTGATTACTTTATGTTGAGTGTGACTGAAAATGAACTAAACACAGAGAGGAGTGTAATGACTCTCCACTCACCGGGATGACCTCCAACTCATTCCAATGTCACTCAACAACCGTAGGATGACATCAAGTGAACTCCAAAAAGAACGTCAGACGGCGGCTGGAGTGAAGAGGACGGTGAGGACGGTTAGAAACAGGCTCCTCGCGGCTGAAGTCGGTTAAAGATAGAAAAAAGCCCTTCATCATGAGAAGCAAAGAAGAGCCAGGCTGAGGTTTGAAGAAGACCAGAAGGATTGGACCATAGAGGACTGGAGGAAGGTCATCTTCTCTGATGAGTCCAATGTTCAGCTTTGTCCAACACCTGGTGGTCTAATGGTTAGACGGAGACCTGGAGAGGTCGACGAGCCACAGAGTCTCCACCTGTGAAATGTGGTGGAGGATCGGTGAAGATCTGAGGGGCTTCAGCAAGGCTGGAATCGGACAGATTTGTCTTCGTGAAGGACGCATGAATTGAGCCGAGGACAAAGTTGTCCTGGGAGAAAACGTGCTTCCTTCTGCTCTGACGATGTTCCCCAACTCTGAGGAGGGTTCTTCCAGCAGGACGATGCTCCATGAAACACAGCCAGGTCAGTGAAGGTGTGGATGAAGGACCACCAGATCAGGACCCTGTCATGGCCGGCCAGATCTCCAGATCTGAATCCCATTTAAAACCTCTGGAATGTGATGAAGAGGAAGATGGATGGTCACTAGCCGTCAAACAAAGCCGAGCTGCTTGAATCTTTGCACCAACTCTTCCTCAGTTAAAACATTCGTATTGTGTTGTTAAAAAATGAATATGAACTTGTTTTCTTTGCATTATTCGAGATCTGAAAACTGCATCTTCTTTGTTATTTTGACCAGTTGTCATTTTCTGCAATAAATGCTCTAAATGGCAATATTTGTATATGAAAGTTGGGAGAAATGTTGTCAGTAGTTTATAGAATAAAACAAAAATTTTAATTTTACTCAAACACACCAATAAATAGTAAAACCAGAGAAACTGATCATTTTGAAGTGGTCGCTTAATTTTTTTCCAGAGCTGTATGTACACAGATATAAAGTATATGTGCCAAATCCATAACACCATTGCACTGCTGTTTGTTTGTTTGTTTTAATTCATTGCACTGTTGTTTAGTTTAGTCTATTTCATATAATTCTAGTTTTATTGTATAGAATGTGCGTTTAAAAAAAAAATTATATTTAATATTTTTACTATCTCTATTTTCTATTGCTTTGCCCTGTATTTGCTGCTGTAACATAAAAATGTCCCTCTGAGGGACTAATAAAGTATCTATCCATCCACACACACATAAAGGTAGCTGCTTTTTCAAACATGTGCAGCTTGTTGTTTTGATGATGCTGTAGGAAGCCATGTGATCATGAAATGATGAGTCTTCATTACAATAAGATATTATATATTTATTTTTATGCTCGTTTTGTTTCCCCATAGAAACTCCACTTTCTGTTGTGTGACCACAGGGATTCTGAATTGCAGGGATAAACATCCATGTTCCTGGTGGTGACACTGAAAGAGGTCACGGAGATCCAACAGATGCACATCTGGAATATCAGAACGTCATTAATATCAAATGTAAAGCCGTCGACCTTTGCAGCTAAAGGGTGGACAGATGTTGAGACATCTTCACCTTCATGACACTTAAACTAAGACCTGATGTCATGTAATGTAAAGTAACCTTTGACCTCTTGTACACATGCAGTTCTCTCACATTATGTCCTTAAACTTTCTTCTGTGCAGGGTGTCAGAGGAAGTGATGTCGACAAGCGAGGAGCGGGCCGGTGAGGCGGCAGCGCCCGTGTACGTGTACGAGTCCAAGGTCCACTGTGCCAACGTGCTGCTGAGCCTGGAGGAGCAACGGCGGCAGGGCGTCCTGTGTGACGTCACTGTGCTGGTGGAGGGGAGGGAGGTGCGAGCTCACAGGGCCGTCCTCGCCGCCAGCAGCCGCTACTTTCTGCAAGCTCTCCTGGGACACAGCGGGTCAGTGGGCGACGCGGAGCCCATCATTAACCTGCCAGACAAGGTAAAGGGCACAGAGCACCGTGAGACAGGAAGTGGTCAGACATTATTTAAACAAAGGCTGTTTCTCTTTTTCATTTTTACATGAATTTAGAAAATAATCAGAAAATGAAATGATTAATGTTAATGTTAGTATAATATATCCTAATTTAATGTTAGTGTAATATATCATAATGTACTATTAATTTTACATATAATATATAATAGTGATACTATATCTATATATAATATATAACAGTAATAATTTAGCTGTATATAATATATATTAGTCTTAATGTATCTATGTATTATATGGTGGTCATAATGTATCTATATATAATATATAATGGTCTCAATGTATCTATGTATTATATGGTGGTAGTACTGTGCTGTGTCACCAATCGTTTGAATCACTGTATTTTCTGTTCTGCTGGTTTCATGGTGTTGTTTTTTACTGTGAGGAATAGAGATAAGATTTAACATCATCATGAATAAAGACTTATTATTTTAATTACTATCAGCATCACATGGTCAGACTTGTCTCTGAATAATGAGCCCGGCCTGTACCTGACATAAGAACTTACTTCAGGGTGTACAAAGATATAACTCTAGTTATCATGTTCCAGAATGCAGGAACTATTTTCTGATTCATGACATACCTGCATCAGTCTTTTAATGGTTGCCATGGTAACAGTGTCCTTGCACACGTTGATTGTGACTCCACCGTTTTGTTTTCA
Source organism: Brachyistius frenatus (assembly GCF_029030835.1). Lineage (NCBI taxonomy): Eukaryota > Metazoa > Chordata > Actinopteri > Embiotocidae > Brachyistius > Brachyistius frenatus. Next base: position 15,641 of record NW_027211166.1, read on the forward strand.
GTTATATATTTGAGGTTTCAGAAATGATGTCCAACCCTTGGACTGACTAGTCACTCTTTGTATGGTGATGAGTCAGCTGTGAGTGTTAACAAACACAACAACAACAACAGTGGCTTAACAAACTTTAAATTATAAAGTCTCCTGGTCGATACTTAATAAAATATCTATTACTCTTTTTTTTCTTTTTACCCAAGTAACGGTTCAAATGCGTGTCTTCAACTTGTTACGAATATTTTTAGTCCAAAAAAAAGAAAAACAAATCTAAATGTTTCATAGTAACCCTAACCAAGACAAAAGTGTTGTGTAGGACTTCAGAACTGAACCACATGAAGTCTTCAAGGTTTGATATCGGTGAAGGACAGCATGAATGTAACATGGAGGCAGGAAGTAACTTCACTTTCCTCTGATTCACACGGTTGGAGGAGAACGAAGGGCTTATGATGTAAACACACACACAAAATACAATTAGTGATCTTCTCATGATGTAAACACACACCGTGATCTTATAATGAACTCCTGTCATTCTGAACAGCAGCTGCAGTGTCTCCCAGTCACCACTAGGCTGATCAGATCCCCGTGGTTAGTTTAACATATAATGTTCCACGTGTCATGTTGCTTCATGACTCCGAGACTCTTCCTCACGCAGTCGTCCGTCTCACAGGCCTCCACCTCTGGACCTCCATGTCTCTGAGCATGGCTTTATTTTCTGCACCCGTTTCCCTTCTGTCTGTTGAATTCAGTCATCAGGACGGAACTGTTGAGATTCTCTGACATTTGGGGAAATGCTTTTTCTTTGGTTCTTGTAAAATAGCAAATAGATCAAATATGATTTCTCTCCTGGGGTTATTGTTGGTATCACCCCCACTGTTTGAGCAGGCCTGTAACTGAGGGACCTGTGTGGACAAAGTGGTGTCCCTCATCTCCTGACACAAGTCTGTATCTGTTGTTGAAACGATACCTGCTCCCATTTTCCTCAAATGACTGAAGATGGCTCTAACAACCACTTTGACTTCATCTGTTTCTCCAGCAGCTTCAGGAACAACGGAGCTACTGACTCGCTGTAACAAGGATGTCACGTTTTCCACTGATGCTTCCTGTATATCATTGTAGAGCAGCAGCTGGTTCAGGTGATCTTTTAGGTTTTTATGTGGAAATGATAAACCAACCCAAAAGGAGTTTATTCAGATGTAATGAATTAAATCAAATTGACGATGTGTGCTTCTTTAACTTGTTAACTATCTAAGTAGTCATCAAAGCGTCTACATGTGACTTCACCTTTATTTTGTCTTGTAACAGTGGAGACAATAAAACGGGGTGGTTGTGATTCCAGGTGAACCTCTGATTAAACTGAATTGTTTTGCGGAACTGGGAGCAGGTGAGGTGGGCGTGGCAGAAGAAACAAAGAAATGTAATGGTGCAGTTTGACCAAAACATTTCTTTGATGTTGTGAATGTCATGTATTGTCAGTGCCTGTAACCTCGTGTTCTTCCAAAAGGGAATCTTTATTTATGTCAGATTCACTTATTCTTTCAAACTTACTGAAGTGTCTTCTCTTCTCTTTAGGTCACAGCCAAAGGTTTCGGGCCACTGCTCCAGTTCGCCTACACCGCCAAGCTGGTTTTAAGTCGGGAAAACATCCATGAGGTTGTTCTGTGTGCCGACTTCCTCGAGGTTCATAATTTGGAGGACTCTTGCTTCCGGTTTCTACAAGACCAGCTACAGAACGACAGCCGACATGCCAGCAATGGCAAGAGGGATTATGATGACGTCATCCCGGCCGAGGACAGAGCCTTCTGTGAGGCAGTATCATTGGATGAATCTGCAGACACACGGCAGCCGACCGATCATGTAACGAACACGACTCCACTTCCTGTTTACCCTCCACAATGTCCTCAATACAGGAAGTATCAGATCTATGACAACAAGCACAATGGACACGACCATCATGGCAGCGATGATGTCGTCTTGACCAACCATACCTCAGTCAGCTCTGTGATGTCACAGTTCTCAGACAACAGCTCTGCCCCCCCGACTCTTCTGACACCCTCCAGGATCAAAGAGGAGCCATTAGCGTTGGAAGAAGGAGGAGACAACGGGGCTGGGAGCAGCCCAGAGATGTGTACTGAGGAGGTTCTGGAGATGGAGCTGGAGGTCGAAGAGGTTCCAGTAGCAGCTGAGCAACAATCCCCGTCTTCCTGCCTGCGTTCGTACCTCCAGAGAGGTGGTCTGGATCTCAGCGGCATGCCGAGCGCCACCATTCAGCAGCTCCTCACCAACCGCCTGTCCCTGGACCACTACAGGGAGCTGATCAAAGAGAAGGAGTGTCCGGCTGACCTCAACACGGCCATTTCTGATGTGATACCAGCGGCCCTGACTGGCATCAGTAGGAACCCGGATAGGTCCGTGTCCAGAGCTTCGTCCTCCAAGAGTGAAGGTGAGCTCGACAGACGCAGCGTCATCTTTTCTTCTGCTGCTGGTGAGCGACACATGTTGGCTCAATCGTACATGGACGACAAGTTCAGAGAAAAAGTGTCGACGCTGATGCAGGTGGAACCTCCTTCGTGCCTCAGCAGCTTCTCCAAGACGTCCGCAGATTCTCCGAGTCCTCCTGAGACCTGCACTCAGACCTCCAGCTCCCGGTCCTCCTTCTCTTACCCGGATGACGCAGCCAGCAGGAGCTCACCTTCCAGTCTCCCCCTCTTCGACTTCTCCTCGTCCTCGACCTCGGGCTCCCTCCCCGGGCTGCCTCAGTGCCTGGCGGGCGTGATGGATCCCAGGAGTCCGCTCTTCTCACCGGGCACCGACATCAAAAGCGAACAAGGATTTGAAGCGAGTGGCGGCAACTCCAGTGACGAGTCAGACTCTTTCTCCGAAGCAGACAGTGAGAGTGGCCTCTCCAGAGTCCTGGGTCCCGAGGTGAGTACGCTTCTGGATTATACTTTACTCACCTGGATGTTCTCTGCATTACAGCTACTCCAAACATATGACCTGTGAACTTTGACCTGGTAGTGGTGTCTGAAACTGAGCACAACATTGTGCGCTAACTGGAAATAATGACATGATCATTTGAAGTGTTTTCGTGCTCCTTCTTTCACTGACACACAAACGTCCTGAAGGCTCCAACAGCACTGAACTGGTTCTCAGTGAGACGGCTGCTCTGATTGGACAAACTGTTGATTGATGGACAGTTTCAAGAGTTCATCTGTCCATCATCCTTCTGATCCTCCTGAAACTCTCCTGCTTCCATCTGGTCACCAACATGAAGTTATTGATCACTGATTATTCATTAGTTATGTTTTCTTTAAACCAGTTTAATATGTTGCTGCGGATCAAACCTCTCTCTCTCACACACACACACACACACACACACACACACACACACACACACACACACACACACACACACACACACACACACACACACACACACACACACACACACACACACACACACACACACACACACACAGGAGGAGAACTATATGAAGTAATTACTGTATGTACAAACTTTATCAAAACTAAAAACAACAATACTAAAGGAGGACCTGCAACCACCTCCACCTACAGTACCACCACCTCCAACTATTAACAACAGGCAGCATGGCCTGATCCTTTCTTTACAATCAATACAATTTGAATATATGATTTAGAAAATGTTGATGTTAACAGTTTTTTCACCTGAAAGTGATGTGATGTTTGTCTCAAAGGACAAAGTGTAGAAAATGGGACCTAGAACACCAGAGAGGGAGACTGGGATCAGATTTATGACCATCCAAAGCTCAGTTTGTCATTCCAACCCTATTATGTGACTGCTGAGAGACATGGAGCTATATATAGATGTCTATAGAGAAGAACAGGCAGCACCTAACCCCCCCCCCCCACACACACACACACACACACTTGCCTTTTCCCTCTCCTCCATTGTCAGAGCAGTGAATGATGTCATTGTGTGCAGGCAGTGAACACAGGCATGAAGAAAACAGCAGGAGCTTCTGTAGCAAACTGAAGCAATGTTACATGTAACATGGAGTCAACACAAACAGCGTTAATGGATCAATTGAGCAATATTTAAAAAGGAAGAATATTTATTCAGTAAATAAATGGAAAAATGTATAAGCAGATCAATTAGGGATCATTAATACGTTGATCAGGCAGTATTGTGAAGAAATAAAAGAAAAGAAAAAAAATTGGATTTGCAAAAAAGACCTTATCCATTGAACCAAAACTATATACATATTTCTGTATATATATATGTGTGTGTGAATATAGATAGATAGATAGATAGATAGATTTGACTTTATTAACCCCACAGTGGGGAAATTTACTCGTTACAGCAGCATAGAGAAGACAAAAAAGTACGCACCATACGAACACATTTACAAATACTTAAGAGATAGGAAATAAGGTAGACAAAAAAATATTTTAGAAAAAAATAAAATAAGAGCAATAAATAAAAAAGTACACAGACTATATACACAAAAAAACAAATAAAATAATAACATCAATGTACACTGTGGCAAGGTTTGCTGTGTCTGTCAGCACAGTGTCAAGAGGACGGAGGAGATACCGGGAGACGGGCCGGTCCACCAGGAGACGTGGAGGGGGCCGTAAGAGGACAACAACCCGGCAGCGGGACCGCTATCTGCTCCTTTGTGCAAGGAGGAGCAGGAGGAGCGCTGCCAGAGCCCTACAAAATGACCTCCAGCAGGCCACTAATGTGCATGTTTCTGCTCAAACTGTCAGAAACAGACTCCATGAGGACGGTACGAGGGCCCGACGTCCACAAGTGGGATCTGTGCTCACAGCCCGACACCGTGCGGGGAGACCGGACTTTACCGGAGAACACCGAGATCGGCAGCTTCTCCGTCGGCGCCCTGCGGTCTTCACGGATGAGAGCAGGTTCCCACTGAGCACATGTGACAGACGTGACGGAGTCTGGAGACGCTGTGGAGAACGTTCTGCTGCCTGCAACATCCTCCAGCGGGACCGGTCCGGCGGCGGGTCAGCGACGGTCTGGGGAGGCGTTTCTTCGGAGGGCAGCGCAGCCCTCCGTGTGCTAGCCAGAGGTACCCTGACTGCCATTAGGTCCCGGGATGAGATCCTCAGACCCGTTGAAGACCATCTGCTGGTGCAGCGGGTCCCGGGTTCTTCTGATGCAGGACAATGCTCGGCCTCATGTGGCTGGAGTGTGTCAGCAGTTCCTGCACGATGAAGGCATCGACGCTCCGGACCGGCCCGTCCGTCCCCCGGACCCGAATCCAATCCGGCACATCCGGGACATCGTGTCTCGTTCCGTCCGCCGACGCCACGTCCACCGCAGACTGTCCGGGAGTGGACCGATGCTTTGATCCGGGTCTGGGAGGAGATCCCTCAGGAGAACATCCGTGGTCTCATCAGGAGCATGCCCAGGTGTTGTAGGGAGTGATACAGGCACGTGGAGGACACACACTACTGAGACTCATTTGGACTTGTCTTCAGGAATCTCCACAGAAGTTGGATCAGCCTGTGATCTGATTTTTCCACTTTTATTTTGAGTATGATTTTGAATCCAGACCTCCATGGATAATGATTTTGATTTCCATTGATCATTCTGATGTTATTTTGTTCTCAACACATTCCACTATGAGATGAATCAAGATTTGAACTGGAATATTTCATTCATTGACATCTAGGATGTGTTGTTTAAGTGTTCCCTTTATTTTATATATATATATATATATATACACACACAATCTAGAGGCGGGTGTGAGTTCAGAGACATACACACTATAGAGAGATGGTGACATCACTGTCAACCACAAAGCAGTGCTCACAGGACCTGTTGATATCTGCCCACATTAAAAACTTCAATCAGCCTGAATCGTCATGGCATCAGATGTTTTCATCAACTCCAGTAGTTCTTATCTGGATTTGTACAGATGGACAGTCAGAGGACACCGACCTATTATTAATCTGAAACTACAAAATTCACTAAATATTTAAATATTTTCATCACGAGATGCCCTTTGCTTTGTTGCCATGGAGATGATTGTGGCCATGTGTAAAAGGGATTATTTTGATTGAAACTAATCAGATTGACATGAATCCTGTGCTCCTTTTAGGTCAAGCTACCCTTCCCTGTGGACCACATCACCAACCTGCCACGCAACGACTTCCAGATTCTCATCAAGATGCACAAACTGACCTCAGAGCAGCTGGAGTTTATCCACGACATCCGCAGGCGCAGCAAGAACCGCATCGCTGCACAGCGCTGCCGCAAGAGGAAGCTGGACTGCATCCAGAACCTGGAGAGTGAGATCCACAAACTGGTACGGTCATCACACACAAAGACATGGACGCACCCACTGTAACCTTGTGTGTCTCCAGGTTCAACAACAGAAACAAATGAAACATCAGTTTTGTGATGTAACACTCCCTCTGATGGCCACATGGGTGAACTGTAGCTCCTTGATCTCGTTAAGAAACAGCAGATGAATTAAATGGCTTCCGACTGACTCCAAACTCTGAAGGTTCACCATGTGGAGAGGTTTAAAGGTTTATTCTAGTTTATTGTAACTTTTTGTATTTATTTGTTTTAAAACAAAAACTACAACACTAAGATTAAAGATCAGTAGTGATGATTTTAAAATAAACCAACATGTTGCAGGAAAGAGGAAATACAGGGGATGCTTTGTGGATTAGCATCACACTGTTCCTTTATGGCTGTGACAGACTAATGTTCTGGTTTACTAAACTACTAGAGATAATCTGTTAAATAGTAATATTACTGAAGCTGCTAGAGATAATCTGTGAAATACTAATATTACTGAAGCTCCTAGAGATAATCTGTTAAATACTAATATTACTGAAGCTACTAGAGATAATCTGTGAAATACTAATATTACTGAAGCTCCTAGAGATAATCTGTTAAATACTAATATTACTGAAGCTACTAGAGATAGTCTGTTAAACAGTAATATTACTGAAGCTGCTGGAGATAATCTGTGAAATACTAATATTACTGAAGCTACTAGAGATAATCTGTGAAATACTAATATGACTGAAGCTGCTAGAGATAATCTGTGAAATGCTAATATTACTGAAGCTACTAGAGATAGTCTGTTAAACAGTAATATTACTGAAGCTGCTGGAGATAATCTGTGAAATACTAATATTACTGAAGCTACTAGAGATAATCTGTGAAATACTAATATTACTGAAGCTACTAGAGATAATCTGTGAAATACTAATATTACTGAAGCTGCTAGAGATAATCTGTGAAATACTAATATTACTGAAGCTGCTAGAGATAATCTGTGAAATACTAATATTACTGAAGCTGCTAGAGATAATCTGTGAAATACTAATATGACTGAAGCTGCTAGAGATAATCTGTGAAATACTAATATTACTGAAGCTACTAGAGATAATCTGTGAAATACTAATATTACTGAAGCTACTAGAGATAATCTGTTAAATACTAATATTACTGAAGCTACTAGAGATAATCTGTGAAATAGTAATATTACTGAAGCTACTAGAGATAATCTGTGAAATACTAATATTACTGAAGCTACTAGAGATAATCTGTTAAATACTAATATTACTGAAGCTACTAGAGATAGTCTGTTAAACAGTAATATTACTGAAGCTGCTGGAGATAATCTGTGAAATACTAATATTACTGAAGCTACTAGAGATAATCTGTGAAATACTAATATTACTGAAGCTACTAGAGATAGTCTGTGAAATACTAATATTACTGAAGCTGCTAGAGATAATCTGTGAAATACTAATATTACTGAAGCTACTAGAGATAATCTGTGAAATACTAATATTACTGAAGCTACTAGAGATAATCTGTGAAATACTAATATTACTGAAGCTACTAGAGATAATCTGTTAAATACTAATATTACGGAAGCTCCTAGAGATAATCTGTTAAATACTAATATTACTGAAGCTACTAGAGTTAATCTGTGAAATAGTAATATTACTGAAGCTACTAGAGATAATCTGTTAAATAGTAATATTACTGAAGCTGCTAGAGATAATCTGTTAAACAGTAATATTACTGAAGCTACTAGAGATAATCTGTGAAATACTAATATTACTGAAGCTACTAGAGATAATCTGTGAAATACTAATATGACTGAAGCTGCTAGAGATAATCTGTGAAATAGTGATACCTAAAACCTGTTGAGCTCACTGAGGAGTGTCGTGCTAATGTAATCATACTGTGTCTAATGATCTCAGGTTCGTGAGAAGGAGAAGCTGCTGTGCGAGCGGAACCAGCTGAAGGTTTGTATGTCTGAGCTGTGGCAGAACCTCTCTTTCCTCTCCCAGCAAGTTTGTCGGGAGGTGCAGAGCAGCCAGCCAGCTCCCTTCTCCACCAGCATCGACCTCACATCCACACCACCGTCACCTTCCCCTGACCAGGGCTCTTTCCCACCCAGGTCACCTGTTTCACAACAAAGTGAAGCTGGTGGTCAGGTGGAGGTGTCAGGTGTGGGACAGGAGAACCCGGAGGGTCCACTCGTAATGGGATCCACTGAGGAAGTATATAGCCCAGCTGTGATGGTGGATTTCTGTCAGGAAATGACTGAGAAATGTACGACAGAGGAGCAGAGCAGACGGGACTGTTGTTAGGGAGCGATGACAGACAGGTCTGTTGTTAGGGAGCGATGACAGACAGGTCTGTTGTTAGGGAGCGATGACAGACAGGTCTGTTGTTGGGGAGCGATGACAGACAGGTCTGTTGTTGGGGAGCGATGACAGACAGGTCTGTCTGTAAAACATTCATACTTCGGTATACTTGGATATGAAGTATTTTTTCTTCCTCTTCTTTGTAATGGATGATGCAAGTGTTTTCTTATTAGCAATACTGTTCAACAGGTATTTGTGGAGTGGTGTACAACAGAAGCACTGGCAGCTCTCTCTGTTTCATCTGACTTCTTTCTGTCAGAAATCCCTCCCTCCCAGGTGCATCATGGGAGTTTCTACTCAGGAATTCAACAGAATGTACAGTAATAACCTTCTTAACATGGACATGCCCTTTACTTTACAGTCCTGCTCTTCACAATTACTTTAGTGCATACAATTGATGTGGTAAATAATTAATATTTAATTTAACTGAAATCAATGTTTTAATTTTCATCCCCTCGTGGTTTATTGAAAGAAGCCATCAACAATTTATTATTACGATATTATTATTTTCTTATTTGCTTCGTGTCTGATGATGAGATGAGAACATGACGGATTGTGTCCGAGTGTTAATGATGAAATATATCTGATGACAAGGTAAACCCAGACATGAATGGACATGACATCATTCTGACTTTAAGGAGACTACATGACATCATTCTGACTTTAAGGAGACTACATGACATCATTCTGACTTTAAGGAGACTACATGACATCATTCCTGAAATGATCTGGAGTTTAAATGATTTGTCGTGTTCCATGTTTGTGGAGGTTTGTTAACAAACTACAGCTGAACTGTCGAGTTTATTTTCAGTGATAGTGTTCATGTTAATATTTATTGACAGTGAATGTGGTGGCTTTGCAGCAGTCTGTTGAAACCACTGTAGTTTAAATGTCCACATTTCTCTGACAAGGTATTAAAAACCTGCTGCGTTTGATTATTGTTTGAACAATTTGAATCTTCAGAAAGCTGAACATGGTCTGTCGGACTGGACGTTTCTCTTGTGTACAGGTGAGATAAAGGCCATACATGTTGATCAGTTAGCTTGATAGATACATTTTTTTTAAGTTTATCCTGACTGTCTACTTTACAGAGATATTTGTAAAGGTTCACACAGACCCTCGCAGACTGTAAAACCAGCCATCAGTTCAGGTGATGTCGTAATTGTTGAGTGAAACAGGACTTTAAAGTAAAATGTTACCAAAGGTGTGTATTTGTATAATTAACTGTCATTATGCAACGTTTCTTCTGTCAGACTTCAGTTTTTCTTTCTTTCTTTCTTCACATCTCTTCTGCCTTTTTTAAATTTGTGTTGAGAGACTGAACTACATTACAGTAACAGCTCCCCGGCTCCTCCTACAGGCGACGCCTGGTATTTCATATGCGCGTGCTCATTGTGACACTGGTACTTCAGTCCAATCACTGATGTCGATGAAAGGACCACACTGGTGTTCAGTTCCATTTCTGTGATGTGTTTCTTGATTTAAGTCAATCTGTTTATGAGAATCAACATGCAGAAGTTTCAGGTTCCTGGAGAGAACATTTGCTTATAATACAGGAAATCATAATTTTTATTGACATGAATTAGTGCCATCGCCTTTCTTTTCTTTATGTTCACCAAACATGAGGCTCCTAAACCTTTCCAAAGAATTTGTTGTAGTCATTTCCAGTCATGAAGGTTTTAGCAGGTCTTTGAAGGGAAACATCACAGACTTACAGTTCACTAATAGATTTATGTTCTCAAGCATCTGTAGTTGATTTATGTTCTGTATGTGATTCTAAAGTGAAATGAATGGAAGGTAGAAATGCTATAACACTTCAATATGCTAGAATTAAGGTTAGTTATGTAAAAAAATACATGATGAGCAAAAACATGATGACTTGCCTCAGACAGCCTGTGAATGCCCCCTCCCTCCCCCCTCCCCCTTGTTGAGACAGACACGCTCTGACCCGTTTATCATCTGGTCCTTGTCAAGGTTGTTCCAGGTCATACCAATCTGGCGACTACAAGAAGAGATGTATTAAACATGATGTTGATAAAGATAATCATTACTGGCTTCATCTGAGAGGTCATACTGTTTTGGATCAATAGCGTGTATAATCCATGTTCGCTGGGCTTCAGTTTAAACACTGCTGTGGTCATTGGATCAACACATGAAACAAATCACAGCAGGACAGTTCCTTCTTTTTGAGTCATGTATTTATTGTCTCATATTTACCACCACTGTTGTTGTGTTGTAGAACACAGATGTCTCTCTTCTGTTTGGTTCAGATGTTGGTGGAAGACACCGACATGTTAACATTTACACGTCGTATGTAAGTTTGTAGAAACACGAAGCACATGATCAATCCTACTTCCAGATCAGTATCCGTAATAGAGTACAGTATGAAGTTCAATGCTCCCAACAAACACACTGGCACATTATTGATTTAGAGAGATGCCAAATTCATCTGTAGAAAAGTCGATGGTTCGGCACGTGGCCGGGGAGAGTGCTGCTGCTGCTGCTGCTGCTGGAGTTTGTCCACGGCGTTCAAAGCTGGATGTGTTTGGACATCTTTGTCCACCAGGGTTAAAGTGGAGAGACTTCAGAATGGGCACATTTAAACGGAACTGTGTGGATCAGTAGAAAACAGCAGTTTCCACAGGTGACAAAAATGAATTTAAACCATTGAAAGTGAACTGATCCTCAACAATATTACACTGTTTTAAAATAATCATTTCATTTGAATGTACTACATGTTCAGTGTACACTGAAGAACGGCGCTCAGCTGGTTTTCATTGGTTTCTTTAATTCTTTCATTTGAACCGTTTATTTATTTGAACTCTTGTTGGTGAATGTTGACAATTTCATGAACGGTTTACAAGTCACACGTACTTATTGAAGTTGTAATATTTTAATTTAAAGGCTGTGAGTATGTTTACAATTTATTACATGTTCTTTTTTTTTTCATTTTGTAAAGATAGGATTAAGTCTGATAATTAATTTGTATAGAAAAGTTGATAAAGCTCTTTATTTACATAAGTTAAAATTGTTGACTTAGTGAGAAAATCTGACAAGTGCAGCTACAATTTCTTGCCTTAGAGGTTAAAGAGGCCAAAATATCCTCCAAAAGAACCAAGGAGAGAATTTAACTGGAGTCCAACTGCATTCTGACAGTGTCATAAACATGAAGCTGAAGTACACCTCCCCTCTGGAAACATGGAGACCCAGTGTTCAATATTTAAAACAAGTCATCTCAGTAAATATGAACAATCTAGTTAACCATGAAACTGTGAAATAACCGAATTTTTTTTTAATTAAAAAACAAATAAATAAAAGCTGTTGGAATGAAAATGTAACTTGTAATGATTTGTTTTGTTGAAAATAATAATTTCTAATTAGAATATGTATTGGAGTATTTCACAGCTTCATGGTTACATCATATATTTTTTCTGTATTTATTCATATGCTTATTTGATTCATAACATATTTCTTTCAATTTTCCGCTCCATTTTTAAACGCTCGTGGAAGTGTCCTCTTCGATGAAGGGGATTTTCACATGCCCCCCCCCCTTAATTATTTCTGAGTAAATTTCAAAATGAAACATCAAACCATTTTGTAGCATTTAATCCATTATAGACAAAACAGCATCAAAATTGCCAAGAAAGTGTAGCTTCAAAACATTGATTTGCTAATAATTTTGCACTGTTGTGCACAATATGTAATTTTTTTCAAACACAACACAGATGAAGGAGTGCCATGAAAAGATTCTGTGCTTTGATTTGTCTGTTTAGGTTTATTGAGAAGACTCAGCTCCTCTCGGTGATCCAACACCTGATGTTGGTTTCATATTGAAGGCTGCACTTCACTGAAGTGAACAATTTAATTCTCTATATGTTTCAGATGTCACGGCACAACATGGACACATTTTGAAGAATAGTCATATTTCACAGTTTTGAGGATGTCAGGAGTTTAAGAAAAAGAGAAATTTCTGATTTCAATATGCCATATTACTTTTCCATATTCTGCACATATAACAGCAACCGTACCCGTTTCTGGCAGCAGGAGTTAACACAGAGCATATTTAACATCAGTGCATTTATAAATTCCAAATATGATCAATATAATTTAAAGGAACATATTAATGCCACCTGCAGACTTTGGTGTCACTACAGCAGATGATCCAGTGGTTCACTCTGTATGGTGTCATTCATATGGAATCAAAAACTGAAGTTTACTTCTCTACTGCTTTGAATTGTTGCTTGAATTACTGTAAAACTGCACTTTGAGTGCTTGACTTTCCAACGAGGCTATGCAGCGCTAACATGAGCACAACCGTTATTGTGTAAACCTTGAGCACTGGGTACACAGGAAGAGGTGTTTGGAGTTTGTATTTTGGAATCAAATGCCTTCAGTTGGCAGTTACATGGTGGCACACTCAAGGAAGAACCTTTTTAATCAGTCCGTTTACAGAATTCATTCATTGAGTCTCAGCTTGTGATTCTGAAGGTTGAACAGACTCTTGACACTTATCTACCTGGACGATTCAGCATACCTCTTCTTTGGGTGAGGACTGTACGTTACACCTGTAGACTGTTTCTGTAGCAGTGTTTCTAACTTTTTACAGTAATTACATCATCGTATTTATACATTTTGGTGAGACTTTTTTTTACGTCATCCTTTGAGTACCTGCAACATGACTGTTATATGCAGATTTAGCATTTTTGCGTTCCATTTTTTTTTTTTTATCTTGAATGTTGAAATGACCTGTTTTCTTTAGTTTTTTCGTAAATATTGTGCAACATACCATGTCTTGTTTATTTGATATGAAAAAAAAACAGCATTTTGTCGAGGCAATTCTTGTTGAGAAATAAAACATAAGCATGAGAATTCCACAGCGTGGAGTTTGTGTGGAGATTTTGATGAAATGTCTGTTGGCAAAATGTTTGCTGTTTAATTATGAAGCATTTAATCTGAATATAATAGAAAGTATCATAATCTTCCATGAAATGACTGTATATAAATTACTATACACACAGATTCTAATCCCGTCTTTGATTTAGAAAAAGTATTGGAAGTTTCAGTCCATGTTTCAGAAGCAAACAGATGCTTTGAGGTGTACGCTCCGTGGTTCATAATGTTGTTTCTTAAAAATGTGGCTAACACATTGAATGATGTCCCCATGTTTCACACATGTAGACATTGTAAGGTGCTTTAAATCCAAAACATACGGCCGCTGCCTCATCATGGCGGACCGCCTGCTTTTGGTCCCATGTGACTTAAGCGTTGGATGGATGTTGATGGCTGGATCACTGATACAGTTCCTCCCTTGTGTGACCCAGCTGAGCTGTTCAACGCTCCTCCAGCCTCCTCACTTCTTCATGATGGACGAGATATCCAGAAACATACTCTGGAAAACACAAACAGACAGCTTTTAAAGCACGGCCACGTTTTTCACCCACACAAAGAACTCCATGAGCACTTTATGAACTATAATTATTATCTATTATCATAGAGTACGAGTCCCCTCTGTAGATATGTATGTTTCTGATTGACTAGTTATATCAATCTTATTCCTATCATCATGTTATCAAATATATTTATCAATCATATCGATGATTGACATATTTTCCTGGTTGTAATATTTCTCTAATCTCATCAACTATAATTCAAGTATGAGTGAGAAATGCAGATGAGCGTCAGGTTTTCAGAACAGCAGCACCTTCGTCTCATCGTATTGTTGCTGCTGGTTTGGTTTTTAAACGGTTGCGTTTTGTCCGAAGTCTCCATCGAGTGATTTCTTCTCTTTACTTTGAACAACAACACTGATTGAGCAGAAGCTGCTAATGTGACGGGATTCATCCTGATCAGTGTGGGGATAAGTAGTTCTCAGATTACCAGGTTCAGCCTGTGATGGAAAACCTCTGATGTTCTGGACTAGTCTTGTGTGTTATTTCTGTTTTATTTCTATGTTTTATGTGTTATTTATGTTATTTGTATGTTAATTGATGTTATTTGTATGTTATTTGTGTGTTGTGTTATTTGTATGTTATTTGTGTTGTGTTATTTGTGTGTTATTTGTATGTCATTTGTGTGTTGTGTTCTTTGTATGTTATTAGTCTTATTTATGATATTTGTATGTTGTCTGTGTAATCTGTATGTTATTTGTGTTATTTGTATGTTATTCGTGTGTTATTTGTATGTTATTTGTCATGTTTATGTTATTTGTATGTTATTCGTGTTATTTGTGTTATTTGTGCGTTATTTGTATGTTAATCATGTTATTTGTATGTTATTAATGTTATTTCTGTTATTTGGCATTTGTGCTATTTGTGTGTTGTGTTATTTGTATGTTATTTGTCTTATTTGTTATTTGCGTGTTATTTCTGTTATTTGTGTGTTATTTGTCTGTTATTTGTGTTATTTATGTTATTTGTTTGTTATTCGTGTTGTTTGTATGTTATTTGTGTGTTGTGTTCTTTGTCTCTTATTTGTGTTATTTGTTATTTATGTTATTTGTATGTTATTTGTGTTATTTGTATGTTACTTGTGTGTTGTGTTCTTTGTCTGTTATTTGTGTTATATGTTATTTGTGTGTCGTGTTATTTGTATGCTATTTGTGTTATTTGTATGTTATTTGTGTGTTGTGTTCTTTGTCTTTGTATGTTATTTGTATGTTATTTGTGTGTTGTGTTCTTTCTCTGTTCTTTGTGTTATTTGTTATTTGTATGTTATTCGTGTTTTATTTGTATGTTATTTGTGTGTTATTTATGTTATTCGTATTTTATTTTTATGTTATTGGGCCACATAGACAGTCTCTCCTCTTTACTCACCATTGACATTCTTCGGCCTCCGGGGGGGGGCATCATGGGCATGTCCCCCTGCAGGGAGCCCAGCTCGTCGGACTCCTCGGACGTGTGTAAGGATGGACTGGTGCAGCCGCTCATGGAGGACAAGCTGTCCGACGGCGGCCTGATCATGAAGCTGGTCTTCCTCGGATTGGAGAACTGCAGCTCGCTGCCTATCGACTCCCTTCTCTCATCTTCCTTGAGGTCGCTGATAGCACGAGGCCTGATGGCGCTACTGGACAGCAGAGCTTCCAAATGGCTTGGCTGAGGACGCTCTGCTTCCTGGGTTTCCTCGTGGCTCGTTGCATTTATTTCTACAGTAGACGTGACAGAGGTCCAGGCTGGGTGCTGGTCCATCGTGGCTGCGCGAACCTCGGAACCATCGTTGGTTTGGGCCGTTTGGATGGCACAGTTCTGGCCACACCGCAGTGGCATCCTGGGCTGGGGACAGATATAGTTGGTCTGACTGTGTCCCAGATGAGACAGGCTGTTGTGTCTTATAGCTTCCTGGCTGACTTTGAGCCCACAGTTGTAATGAGGAGGTTTCATGTCCTCCTCTGGAATCACTCTGAAGGTCTGAGTCAAAGGCCCATTGTGAGGTGATACATTGCTCATCACACAGAGGTGTGGTAATGATGTCTTCTTCTTGGACTTGTAAATCAAACTGTCGTCTTCTGTGTACCTCTCGCCATACAGCGTCTGTTTGATTTTCCGGATGCCTAAGTGGGATATTTCCAGAATGTTGAGGAAAAGTGACACACCAGCTATGGCAATCATGAAGACCATGAAGATGGTCTTCTCTGTAGGCCTGGAGATGTAACAGTCTACGCTATTGGGGCAAGGCAGTCTCTCGCACTTGTAGAGTGGCTCCAGTTGGACGCCGTAGAGTATGTACTGGCCTAGGATGAAGCAGACCTCCACCACCGAGCGTGTAAGGATATGGATGATGTAGGTTCTTAACAAAGAGCCTCTCAGAGGAGCCTTCTTGACCTTCCTCTGCTCGTCCAGCCTCCTCAGCTCCCTCTCCACACGTTTATGTTCATCCAACGCCAACTCAGCCTCGTCCAGCTCCTCCTTCAGCTGGGCCCTTCGGCGGTGACGCTCCTTTTCCAGTGCACGGATGCAGTAAAGAGCGTGGCCCATGTAGACCAGCGAGGGCGCAGACACGAAGATGACCTGCAGGACCCAGAAGCGAATGAGGGAGATGGGGAATGCTAGGTCGTAGCAGACTGCCTTGCAGCCTGGTTGGTCAGTGTTGCAGATGAACTCGGACTGCTCATCGTCCCATACGTCTTCTGCGGCTGCTCCCAGGATCAGCATGCGGAAGGTGAAAAGGATTGTGAGCCAGATCTTGCCCACAATGGTGGAATGAATGTGGACTTCTTCTAGGATGCTGCCCAGCAGGTTCCAGTCACCCATGGTCAGCTTCTCACTGCTTCACTGCCACATACTCAAACTGTGGAGACACTATGAACATACAACTCATTAGTCCCACAAGCTTTGGTACGTTATTAAACAATCCTACCATCCATTTTTTTTTATACCCGCTTTATCCTGAACAGGGTCGTGGGGGCAGGAGCCTCTCCCAGAGTACATCCTGGACAGCAAGTCCAGTCCATCATGGGGCGCAACACAGAAAGATAAACAACCACTCACACTTACAGTCGCACCTGTGGACAATTAGAATCACCAATGATGTTAACATGAATGTGTTCAGACAGTGGGAGGAAGCCACAGCACCTGGAACAGGGAGAACGGGAGAACATGAAAACTCCACACATAAAGACTACAGCCGAGCATCGGACCCAGAACCTTCTCCTCAAGACCACAATGCTAAAAACAGAACCACTGTAACAGCAGGGCGAACAAATTAGCGACAGGTAGATGTAAACATTGTAGACTACAGGAAACAGTGAAGCGTTCATTTTTATTCTGTCCTGGATTTAACAGGAGATATATGCACTGAAATTCGAGCTCTGAAGGAATAACGACACAAATGTTGGCGAAGAGTTAAATATGAATCAATAGGAAAACATCACTCCAACGAAAGGTGGCAGCTCCTGACATTTAACGTTAGCTCTGCTTTCCATGTCATTAATATCAGTAATATTAACATGAATGTTTGCGAGCTGTCACGGTTTCCTTTGAAGAGTCTTCGTAACGTGACTTGTACAGGTTGATTGCTTTAAATTTGACTGAAGATATTGATAAACTGAATGATAGTGGAAGTCCAGTTAGATTCAGAGGCAGACAGCCATCTTCCTTCATGGTCCTGTGTGTGTGAAAAAAATTTTTTTTAGGCTGGCAGCATCATTTGATGAATGACGTTGTACTGAAGTGGTTTGTCCACCACACCAAAATTACTGCACGGACCAAATCCAATATAGAGATAGATTATTTAATTATACTCATACCTACAAACAGTGGTCTGTTGTGCTTACTGTGCACAAGGATTTTTACTCCTTGACTTTTACCTTTAAAGAAAGGCCAAAACTATGAACCCTGTTGAAACTGTACCAAGATGAGGGAGAAGCTGAAACTCGTGTTCCTTCTTTACCGAGCAGCTTAAAAGCTCACGGAAATACAACAGCAACAATTCATGTACTTTTAAACTTTGTCTAAAATAAATAACATCTATCAACAATTAAACTAATGATTGCTGCATAGAAACAACTTAGCAAACTCAGTGCTACATTATACCTGGTCAATAGTACAAACAATTTGACAAACATGAGGGATCATAGACACGATGATAAATTTAATAGATTTTTTTATATTTTAATCCTAAGAACGCACACATCAGTTGATTTAGCCAAAGGACTTTCCAAAACACAAGACTGGCTGGAAACTGGGAAGAGGGAATCTCCATTTTGACATTTTGCAGTACGAGCTGGAGGTGAGGTGAAAATCAAGTTTTATGTTTTGTCTCAAATGGGACTAATTCAAGCCACTGCTGCATGCTAACGTTATTTTCCCCCAGGTGGAGGTGAAAGTGGAACCTGCACTGCCATGAAGATGTCATACTATTCTAATATTACTCAGCTCTCGGCTGAAGGTTGGTGGCTCATCCTGGTCAGCACCCTCTTATTAGCTGACTGGTTGTTTATGCTCAACCTTCCCTCACTGTTCCTTTCACACTATTGACTTCAAGTTGTAAGTCATTTTAAATTGGAGCGATTCTAGGATCTGCTTCTTCCCTGGCGTTGATGCTTTTCCCTGGTCAGCCTAACACAAGTTCACCTGCTCATAATATCAATATCTGCAACCGATGAACCACCTTCAAAGCCAAATTTGAAGGTTCCTTGCTGTACTGTTATAAATGGAAAGTCAAGGTGTGTGGTAAGTGGTATCGACAGTTTTTATAGACAATTTAGAGAATAATTGTATTAGAAAAAAAGTGAGAAATGAACGAAGATACATCTGGAGCAATATCTTTGACAGATAGCCGACAGCTGTTTGTTTCTAGGAAGAACTGTGAGACTGTCTGGGTTAACTCGGGTGTATGGAGGCAGTCAATGTTTCCAAAACTAGAGGTAAGCCTTTTGTTCTCGCAGTCAACACTAACATACATGTGTTTGCATGTGTGCATTGTTATTCTTGGCACATTTGGACTTGGTTATAGTGTGGCACAA
The DNA here is from genome assembly GCF_029030835.1 of Brachyistius frenatus. Lineage (NCBI taxonomy): Eukaryota > Metazoa > Chordata > Actinopteri > Embiotocidae > Brachyistius > Brachyistius frenatus. The sequence goes on from NW_027211166.1 coordinate 34,785, forward strand.
TAGTTACTGGGGCAACAGCAAATTATACAAGAATAAATATCATTACTGGTTTTCCCAGGTAACTGTTGCGAACTAACTTAGCCATGATGGCTGAGCTGGTGCAGGACAAGCCTCGATGAAGCAGCAGGAGGTGGGCTGAAGTCAGATAGCCTGGAAACATGTTACAGAAGGCCCAACAGCTAACAACTACACCAGAACACAACTACAACAGAACATAATTACACCAGAGCAACAACTACACCAGAGCACAACTACACCAGAGCATAACTACAACAGAACATAACTACACCAGAACACAACTACAACAGAACATAATTACACCAGAGCAACAACTACACCAGAGCACAACTACACCAGAGCATAACTACACCAGAACATAACTACACCAGAACACAACTACACCAGAACACAACTACAACAGAACATAATTACACTAGAGCAACAACTACACCAGAGCACAACTACACCAGAACACAACTACACCAGAACATAACTACACCAGAAAATAATTACACTAGAGCAACAACTACACCAGAACATAACTACAACAGAACATAATTACACCAGAGCAACAACTACACCAGAACACAACTACACCAGAACATAACTACACCAGAACACAACTACACCAGAAAATAATTACACTAGAGCAACAACTACACCAGAACGTAACTACAACAGAACATAACTACACCAGAACACAACTACACCAGAGCACAACTACACCAGAACATAACTACACCAGAACAACTACACCAAAACACAACTACGCCATAACACAACTACACCAGAACACAATTACGCCAGAATACAACTACACCAGAACACAACTACACCAGAATATAACTACACCAGAAAATAATTACACTAGAGCAACAACTACACCAGAACATAACTGCACCAGGACGTAACTACAACAGAACATAATTACACCAGAGCAACAACTACCAGAACACAACTACACCAGAACACAACTACACCAGAACATAACTACACCAGAACACAACTACGCCAGAACATAACTACACCAGAAAATAATTACACCAGAGAACAACTACACCAGAACATAACTACACCAGAACATAATTACACCAGAGCAACAACTACACCAGAACACAACTACACCAGAACACAACTACACCAGAACATAATTACACCAGAACAACAACTACACCAGAACACAACTACGCCAGAACACAACTACACCAGAACACAACTACGCCAGAACACAACTACACCAGAACACAACTACACCAAAACATAACTACACCAAAACATAACTACACCAAAGCAACAACTACACCAGAACATCACTACACCAGAACATAATTACACCAGAGCAACAACTACACCAGAACATAACTACACCAGAACATAATTACACCAGAACATAACTACACCAGAACATAACTACACCAGAACACAACTACACCAGAACATAATTACACCAGAACAACAACTACACCAAAACATAACTACACCAAAGTAACAACTACACCAGAACACCACTACACCAGAGCAAACTGTGGGCTGAAACAGGCATTTTTATTTGATTTCAGTCATGTTGAGCTGCTTCTACTAAATGCTACCTCCATCAACATACACACAGGCTAAATGCTCATGAGCTGCCCGGAGCAAGTCTTGTTGTAGCATTTATTTGCGCACTGCATTTTCATTTTTTTCTTTCACCTAATAAAATCGATCCCAGTGAGATCAGGATCTCTTTGTCAAGACAGACCTATTGCTCAGATGGTGGAGCGGGTTGCTCACTAATAAAAAGTTTGGCAGGTTAAACCTCCCCATTTACATGTGTACAAAAATAATCATAAACTATTTAAGCACAAATAATTCACATTTTAGAAAAGCATGTGCGAGTGTAACTGCTACCATTTCAATACAATCTGTTAAACCCTTTCAGTTAAATAAGAGAATATAACATGACTTTTGGAGCTCATTCCATTTTTATGCAACATAATAGTTTAACCCTATTTTTCTGTGAACAAATGGTACAACTAACGTTTTCATTTTTCATTGATTATAATATTTTTCTTTTTTGTCCAATGCCTTAGTGTAAATTTCAGATAAGCATCAGAAAGTAACGGTAGTCATTTAAATTTTATAAAATAAATGTTCCACATTGTGATTTTATTTTCTTAAAGGTTTGTTAAAATGGTTTTCAAGATATATATCATGTACCATATTGTCAATGTTAGTACACAAAGTTATAGTTTATGTCATTCCCATATCTTAATAATAGTAAATTCAATGTTTTCTATTCGAGTCCATCATATTTTTCTGCAACTGTTTCCCAAAAAGTTGTGATGATCTATATAATGTAAATAAAAACAATGCAATGATTTGTAAATCATGCAAACCTATATTTAATTACAAATAGACCAAAGACAACGTATCAAATGTTGAAACAGAAATTTGATTGTTTTATGAAAAATATATTCTCATTTTGAATTTGATGTTAGCAACACATCTCTAAAAAGTTGCGACAGGATCATATTCACCACTGTGTTGCATCACCTCTTCTTTTAACAACGCTCTGTAAACATTTGGGAACTGAGGAGACCAGTTTATGCAGCTTTGAAAGTGAAATGCTGTCCGACACTTACCTGGACTGCAGGAGGCCAGTTTATCACCAGGACTCTTCTACTATGGAGCCATGCTTTACAAATACGTGCAGAATGTGGTTTCGCAGTGCTGAAATAATCAAGGCCTTCCCTGAAATTTGATTTGATCCATCAGACCTCAGGACAGTTTTCCACTTCACCTCAGTCCATCTTCAATGATCTCGGTCCAGAGAAGGCGGCGGTGTTTCTGGATCATGTTCCTATCTGGTTTCTTCTTTGGAGAGTTTTAACCTGCATTTGTGGATGCAGACATGAACATTATTCTTAGATTGTTGCACAATTTCCACATGCAACATAATAGTTTAACCCTATTTTTCTGTGTGAAAACTCTTTCACAGAGTGGTGAACCTCTCCCCATCTTCACTGCTGAGAGACTCCGCCTCTCTGAAATCATCGTTTTATACCCAATCATGTTACTGATATGTTGCCACGGTAACCTGATTAGTTGTCAGATGTTCCACCAGTGTTTTGTTTTTTTGTCACACAACTCTTCCAGTCTTTTGTTGACCCTGTCTAAACTTTATTGAGACATGTTGCTGCCATCAAATTCAAAATGAGCATATATTTTTCATAAAATAATAAAATTTCTCAGTTTCAACATTTGATGTTTTCTTAGGTCTATTTTCAGTTAAATATGGATATACATGAGTGCAAATCATCACATTCTGTTTTTATTTAATTTTACATAGCATCCCAACTTTTTTTTGGAAACGGGGTTGTATGTCAAATCTTAAACCATCCATTATCTATACCTGCTTACAGGGAAAACTGTATATTGTGGGTGGGATATCTGAGGGGCATTTCTGACAGCAGGACCATGTATGTGAGATTGCGTATAAATATATGCATGTGTTCATCATGGTAATGAAGGGACATGTCACCCAGGGCAACGCTGTGGCTTAGTGATGAGCAGTGGCGCTGTGAGGTATAGAGTACCAAGACAAACAGTTCTTGACTCTGGGACACATTCATAGATGGTGTCAATGTGCACATGGGATATACAATATAGAATATCACTAGAATCAAAATGCTGGGAGTCTATTAAGACACATACTGAAACCGTGAGCTAACTAGAGGTTGGTGTAATGCTATTTTAAACCTCACAATGTCAGTGACATGTCCGAGATAAATAATTCAAACTTATTTACATAACTTGTTGCAAAGAAAATAAAAAATGTTTTTCTTTTTTCCAGTTTTAAAAGCAACCTCTGACATTGTAGCAAATCATGTGCGTGTCCAGTTAAGCGTGCCCGGTTCATCAGTCTGACTGAAGGATATAACTGTCAATCATATGTTGTAAAGCCTACGTAAAAACAAGCTCTGTCCTCTGATCAGACCAAAGAGAATAACAGAGATGCCAAACACTAGTCTGACATTGTGACGCACCTTCATTACAAGTACATCTACACATGAACTGCTACCAAAAAAAAGTTCATTGTAGTATATTGGAATAAAATGATCAGATGACACGTTGATAGAATGTGAATTTGTAGGTACAGTTTTGGTCTTGTATTTGAGATCATGTGAGGAGTTTGATTTGGATATAGGGCTCTATAATCTCTGTCATCATTCATAACTGTATCACACACCAGTCTGAGGCTCAAAGATATTTCTTTAATAAGCAGATGACTTAGCTCCATTTTTTTGGTATGCTGTTGTTTAACCCACACTCTTCTGTCATTTTCCGGGTCTAAGTGTGACTGAGACTTTCATATAATACAGAGAGTTAACATGAACATTTGATATGATGTTAGATTTTCCTGAAATGCACTGTGTGGTCCGCTTTTTGTTAGAAGCGCAGAAATTTAGCTGGAAGCATTTCTGTCTCTTCCCAATAACTAAAACAACAATGTGGCACATCACTGTTTCGGTCATCTGAGAGAATAATGTTACACAAGCTGTACAAATACCATGTCTTAATTGACTGCATCAACTGTTTCTGCAGCACTTACATATCACTGGTATGGGTTTCCTCTGGGCCTCTTGATGCTCTTCATCCTGTTTATATAAGCGTCCAGGGAATCGACTCTGTCTGTATGGCTACCCCATCGAGATGTGTGGAGGTCCTTTTGTGCCGATCCCAAACTCCAGTCCACATCCCCTCTGCTGTCCTGTGTTGGTCTCTCTGTGGCTTTGTGTTGTGGTTCTGCCTGTGTGTTGGGAGTGCTCTACCGTGTTACATGCTGGGTTCACAGGATGTGAACATCGATTGTCTCCCGACGGCACAATGCCCCCACCCCACTCCTTTCTCCCACGCCAGCAGTGCCAACCCCAACCAGTGCCATCAATATCAGCCTTTCTGACAGAGAGCAGTGATATTTGTTTATGGCGGGCCTTTCATACTTGGCCTGCTTCTGCTGCTCTCAACATGAAGATGCTGCTGAGCCATCAGGGAGGCCTGGACATTCAAGTTCACTGTAAGCACCGCCGTTTCATGGACCATCCTATGTAACATCATGTACAGCTTTTCATTTGGGAGTTGGGTGTCATGCATGTGATTGCATGTACTTGCATGCATGAGTGACTGACATCTCTGCTGTGTAGACTCAATCTAACAAAGTGTGAGCAGCAACACTGTAAAAGTCCCTCGTGAAAATCATCTGAGTAGACTTTGTCACAAGAAATTATGACAAACCATATGGTATATGATGACATTTGAAGCCGTGGTTGTCTGTTCCAGTGCAGGCTGCATCTGTTCTAAAAGCACAACTACCATTTTTCAAAGCCACCAAGCATACCACATTCAGTTCAGACTACTGTTACTATGACTAGAATGGATGCAGTGTTGTTGTTTTTGTTGCATCAAATTTGATAATGTCACATCTTAGAGTATTTAGAACATGTTCACTAACTTCATTGTTATAAGGCTGTTATTCACCCTCTAATTTACAGTTTTGATCAGGTGGAAGTGAAAATATTGTGTTTATGCTGGAATTTTCAAATCTCATTTTGGTGATAAGTGTATTTAAAAATTCTCCCAAATGTCCGTGATCTCTAGAGCCCAAGGTTGTTCATCTTGCCTTTTCAGTTGTTACAGACTAACTTACGGGAGGTTTTGTCAGGTGGATATTTTAGAAAGTAGCCTCGGGGTTTAATGGCCTTTTCTTGAAGGAATTCCCCTTTTCTCTATTTTTCTCGAGAGTAAGGTGAGATGGATATGAGTGTCAGGTCTGTGTATAAGAACAGAAAGGAATCAGGACACAGATAGCAGGCCTGTGCTCTAGTTCAAACGTCCAGATACAGTCAGTGTGCACAGGTTTTGATTTTGGTCTCCAGTCCTGATGTAACTGAACTGTCACAGTGCAGGGAGATCAAATGTCTAATGTGAGGTTTCACTTGTAATGATGACTAACTAACTGACTGACTGACTGACTGACTGACTAACTAACTAACTAACCCTAACTCTGCAGTTCCCTTTGACTTTACTAATTTGGTTCTCTATCGCCACTTTAATCCATCTTGCCCACTGCAGGTGCTGCAGGCACCAGAGGTCTGAACTACTATTTAACTAGCTACCTCTGGGTTTTCAGGACTACGGAGTTGGTCCACATCTTACTGAAATACATTGTCATGGTAACGGATGCTCCAGATCTAACCTGCTCTAGGTTTGAGATAACAGATGAAAAGATATAAAAGCTCCTTCTACCAACTAATCAACTGTCTGGAAAATATCAACCCATTGTGGAAGATGGCGTGGAGCTCTTGAGTGTTGACAGTCGGAGGGTGTCTGTGGAGGGCAGAATGTTCAGACCCACAAATATCTTTGTCTTTCCCTGACCATTTTTATAGGATATAGATTTAAATTCAAGGTGCTTTTCTTCACTGAAATCATCCTCCAGCAGAGACTGGAGCTCTGAAACCTTCTACTGGTACTTGTTGATGTGACAGTTGACCTTCTTCTTTGCTCCCGTCTGTTTAACACTATCAGACCAACTGTCATACACATGAAACTCATCCTTTCTACAGGGCATCGCATGAACTCAGTTATTAATGGGCTATTTGTAGTTTTATGCTCCACATCACAAATTCTCATTATATTGTGTACATTTGCACTGTGGTCGGCAACATAAGTCATTTTCCAACTCTATCGTGAAGTGTTGTTTGTGTTGTGCCTGTCCTTTGCGTTCGCTGTATTTTCCTCATGACTTGATTTTTTTGTTTTCCATTCTTCATACCACTACTCCAAGACAAAGTTTTTGTCTGTAATGAACAAATTTCGTGTACACTATTGTAATGTCACATAATTAGTAAGTCATTTCCAAGTTTTCTCCTCCTAGTTGAAGCTTTATCTGCCCTCCCTCAGTGCACAAAGCAATAGTCCATATTACTGGCTTGATTTTAGACCCCTCCTGCTTGGCTGCATAAAATGACCAGCTGTGCCTGTAGGGCCTTTAATTAGGTTTCCATCGCCCTCTGACAGAGTCAATGGAGCATTGATTTGATTTTCCCTTCAGAAGCTACTGCTGTGGTTGCTATGGCCAAATGCCAGATGTCACACCAGGATCATTGGGTTACACAATCAGCACCGGCTTCATCAGGAGCTCCACCCGACCACCTGACTGACAGCTCAACAGCGGGGGCGGGACTTGGTCCAGTCTGTCTGTTTGTTGATACCAGGCCTCAACTCACCCACATGTTGTTCCTGATATCCTTGTCAGGAACTTTCAATTCAACTAGTAGCCCCAATTTACCAAGAAACAGTGGAAGAATGTAACTGGATTAACTGAACTGTGTTGGAGTCATTTTCAATTCAGTTGTATTAATAGAGCAGCAGATCACAACATAGGTCATCTCAGGGTGCTTTACATATCGAGGATGAGGCCTTACAATATTACAGTTGTTTTTATGCATTTTCATTTAATTTCAATTCAATTATAGGCTACTTGTATGAAGTACTTTGTTTTTTGGTATTTTACCTTATTAACTTTGCCAAGGAGGTCGTCTTCAGTCTGTTGCTTTGTCATCTGCAGAACTGAAAAGTTATTGGTCGGGTTTTCACTTGGTAGAAGGGTGCAGCTTTGGCCAGGGAATAACCCACTGAATGTTAAGGTTGACCGAACTATGGGGTGAATCCACAAGTCATTTTACACTTCGATTAACATTGGGAGAATGGAAATGTGGTTAATTAAATACATATTAAAATCCAGTAAAGTTCAATAGTGATCAAACACAGTCCACATTAAAGGGTACTAACAATCGTCTGGTTCACACATACTACAGAGTGGACTATTGGTGTAGGTCTGTGCTCTTCTGGTTTTATTGATGTAGAATATATTATGTCTCGGGTTGATTAATTTACACTTACATACTTATCAGTTATAGATGTGATGATGATATAAAATAAGCCAATTTTAAAATATTGTAAAGTGGTAGTTATTTTATTTTTTTTAAACTATTTTAGACACATGGTTTCAAGCAGAATATTTTCATAGGTCAGAAAATATGTCGGGGATCTTAATCATAAAATATGAATATGATGTGCAATTCAAAATACAGAGGAATGAATTCAATAAAATCACATATTATCAGTAAACTGTTATTAAACTCGTAAATCTTGAATAATTCGTCTCGAAAATAACAATCAATGTCCTCCTTTGTCAGTTTATACCCATGTAACGTGATGTCAATTTAATTCGTAAGGATTAAATCTTGCTCTCGTTATTAGAAGGGGCACCAGTCCAATATTGGACAAATTATCAATTCAAAATCAATATAAAATCAGTCAATCTAAATCGGTATTCTCGTATCGGAACTCAAATTCTTTGATATATTCACAAAGATACCACCAGAACACAGTTGGGTCTAATTAAAAATGATTTATTGTATAACTTCTCACAGTAAATGATTAAATGACAGATATGTTTATATGAATGAGAATGTACAAATTCCTTCAGATTATTGATGGTGAAGTGAAAGAGGGAATTTGCGACCGGGCTAACAGATAAAGAACTGAATAAGTGAAATTTAAATCGATAATAATATTTTATAATTCTTCACCCTGAAGAAATGAACCGGCCTACTTTGTGATGACTTCGACCACGGGCCGGAGACGGGTCCAGATGGAGTCGCTCAGAGGTCCGGTAGATGGAAGTCGAATAACCGGGGTCCCCTTGAGGTCCCGTGGTGTCCGTCAGGCAGAGACGTCTCGGTCAGCTGGACGTCGGCCGATTGAGACTTGGGTCGGCGATGTACGGATCGTCACTACTTATAACTCTGATGAACGCTTAGAGCTGGCCTTGCTTGTGGCGTTAACAAAATTACTGTAAGTGATACAGGCTCGTCAAAATGGGTTGAATTGAGTACGTAATCAGCGAAGTTGCTGACGTAGTCTAGGGCTTTGATTACTATGTGCGGTAGAATCTTGACAAAAAGGCACATTTAAAAATGACTAAGTCAAAACTTAACGAAACTCAAAAATAACTGAAAACTTTAAGAAGAACTAAATTAACTTGAAGGAGTCTTGAAACAAAGGGAAGAGAGTAAAAAAGAATCTACCAGAAAACTAAAACGAATCTGAATATGCGTGAATCTGCATGATCAGATGTGCAAGGATCAGGAAGTGTCATGAGGAGGAGGTGTCATGAGGAGGGGTGTCATGAGGAGGAGGTCTCATGAGGAGGGGTGTCATGAGGAGGAGGTGTTATGAGGAGGGGTGTCATGAGGAGGAGGTGTTATGAGGAGGGGTGTCATGAGGAGGAGGTGTTATGAGGAGGGGTGTCATGAGGAGGAGGTGTCATGAGGAGGGGTGTTATGAGGAGGGGTGTCATGAGGAGGAGGTCTCATGAGGAGGGGTGTCATGAGGAGGAGGTGTTATGAGGAGGGGTGTCATGAGGAGGAGGTGTTATGAGGAGGAGGTGTTATGAGGAGGGGTGTCATGAGGAGGAGGTGTTATGAGGAGGGGTGTCATGAGGAGGAGGTGTTATGAGGAGGGGTGTCATGAGGAGGAGGTGTCATGAGGAGGGGTGTCATGAGGAGGAGGTGTTATGAGGAGGAGGTGTTATGAGGAGGGGTGTCATGAGGAGGAGGTGTTATGAGGAGGGGTGTCATGAGGAGGAGGTGTCATGAGGAGGAGGTGTTATGAGGAGGAGGTGTCATGAGGAGGGGTGTCATGAGGAGGGGTATCATGAGGAGGGGTGTCATGAGGAGGGGTGTCATAGGTGATGAGGAGTGTTATGAGGGGTGTCATGAGGAGGAGGTGTTATGAGGAGGAGGTGTTATGAGGAGGAGGTGTTATGAGGAGGGGTGTCATGAGGAGGGGTGTCATGAGGAGGGGTATCATGAGGAGGGGTGTCATGAGGAGGAGGTGTCATGAGGGCCCACGTTTAGCACAATTTGATTCAAACTATGTAACTTCTTTCACTTCACCAACATGTTGAGATACATTATTACAACACAGATCACATTTCAACGATGAGGTCATTCTACCGAATTACTCAGATAAAGAGGTGAGAGAGGAGGAGAAGAGTGAGAGAGAGAGGGGTGAGAGACATAGAGGAGTAGAAAGAGAGTGCCCGCATATTCACGTGCAACACAGAATACTTTCTATCAATGTCACAGTTATCAGAATCATCAGAGTACATTATAGCAGGGTATATAGTTAGGAATCACAAAGTGTATGTGTGGATATTGTCACTTGTGGCAGAAGGGTTGAGTTTTTATGAGGTAAAAGGGTTATAAAGAGGGGCCAGAGCAGTTTAACAAAAGTTCACGTTACATCACGACATGGGTGTTGAGAATTGGGAGGTACATCCAGGGTCAAATTAGATAACTGGGGAGGACATGTGGTTCTGGCACTTTGAGAAAGATACTTCAAAGAGGGTTTGCTACACCCACGTGGACTTTATTACAGTAACTTAACAGTAAACACTATTTTTGTTTATGACTTATCTATTAGCTACATAAAATACAAATTATAGCATCTATGTACTTCTTGTTAATTAGTTAATTAAGTATTCGTTCACATACATGAATACAGTGGATTTGTGGATTTATTTATTAATTTCCATGTCAGTCTCTCGGGCATTGATCCCTGTCAGGGACAGTCAGCCTTTTATCACTGGTCCTCAGCGTCTGAAGCTCCGCCTCCAGCGTGCTGATTCGCTGTAGCAGCTCCTTCCTGTCGTTCTGGGCTCTGAACTCCGCCTGCTGCTCCACCTCCAAGATCTTCCTCTCACACCAACGTTCCATCTGAGTCGACACTGTCTCAAAGAAACGCTGAGTCACCTGACAGGACACAGAAAGTGGTTGACAGTTTTAAATTAATTAATTAATTAGAGGCAGCATGAAGACTGAACCCTTATTTAGAGTTCTAGTGAATGTAGACACGAGAGAGCTGCTGATATTCACATCTCACTCTCTCTGAAAAATGAAATATTCCGTTCACCACAGTAATCTCTGAAATCTCCAAAAACAAGAGCATCCTCAAAACCAAACCAAAAGTCCATCAGCTGAAGAAACGTGATGATTTTGAATTCTTAATGTGAACACACCTGAAACGTTGCTAATAATAATGAAGGTAATCCTTCAACACATCACAAAGATTGAGCCTTTTGTATTTTATGAATATTGTAGGTGAGAAATAAGAGCACAGATTTATATTGTATGTTTGCTAGTTTTCTTATTTTTTTATTATCTGCATTGCTTATCTCTCCTTATGATTAATTCTGATTGATGATGTGCAGCCCTTTGGTCAGCTTTTGTTGTCTTTAAATGTGCAATATAAATATGTAATATGTATATAAATACATTTGACTTGGCTCTGTTGAAGGTAAAGAAGCACACATTGGTTTGGTACATTTGGTTATGATGATAAGAAATAAGAATTTTTCAGTCTACAAGTCCTGATAGAAAGGTTCATATATGGATACATGCTCATCTAATAGTGAATGAGTTTAATATCTTGATGAGTTTCTCTCCTCCGCTGTTGTCTCCTCTCTGAGGGCCAAAACAATTCCCCTCAACACCATTGAAGTTTTCCTTAAGGAGGGAGGGAAGCATGTGTTCAAATTCAAGCTTGAGATGATGGACTTGAATGTGATGTGTGAAATAAATAATTGTCTGTATGTGATCTGTCTGTTGGTATTTGATGGGTTTTTGGACCCGGCTAACCTGTTGAATGGTTTGAGAGTTACTCATTAGGCTCCTGTGATGTTATGACATTCATGCTGGTTAGAAGTTGTGTCTTAGTTGAAGGTCACCGGGGAACAGGACATTACAACCTGGTGGAGGACCTGCAGTCAGGTGCTGCAGCTGCTCTTCTGGCTGCACCGACTCAGAACCGACTCTGTGATTAAACAACTTTGACTGTTTGGTTTAAATATTTACTGACACGTATGACGTGTGGCTTGTTATTTGAAGGACTTCAGATCTGTTATCTCCCTCAGAGATGTGCACACAATGACATCACATGTAGTAGATCACAGCAACAAGACCCATCTAGTAACAAAACAAAATGACGGTCTGAGGCTTGAAGTAAATCATTTTGTAGGATGAAGGAGTACTTGAATGAAAGGTTCGGTCCGGTCCAGGCCCATCACTGCCTGAGGAGGTGGCTGGTCCCCCCCTCACCCCCCATTAATCCACTCACCTCCATGGCATGCAGATTGTTCCTCTCCTGGCTGAAAGTGGGCTCAGTGGGCCGGTCGAAGATGAACTCCGCTGTCGTGGTGCTGTCAGCATTTATCCCGGTGTGCCTGCTGCCTCTCAGAAGCTCCCCGAAGTATTTCCTGTGTGGTCTTCCATGGGTGTGGTCCTGACGTGGGGTCAGTCTGGCCCCCTGGTCGTGGATGGTGGACTGGCTGCTGCTGTTTGAGAAACCCTCCCCACGCGATGGCACCACTTCTGCTGTGGTGTTGTCCTGCAGTCCCACAGGTTGCCAGAGGGGGTCAGCAGAGCCCAGCAGGAGGCCCACAGAGCGTTTGGCAGGCAGAGGAAACAGGCTTGTGTTCTCATAGTCATCTAACAGGAGAGGCGAATAAAATAACATTTCTGTTTTCATTTAGTGTTCGCTTCATATCAAATGACTATAATGTACAAATGACAAGCAGCAGACAGAAAAGAATGCATCATTCCCTTCAGTCATATAATCTTTCTAAACTCTCCCTCATCCATGCTGTACAATTATTATTTTAAAATGCGAGCTGTTTATTTTGATTTAAATTCTACATGTGAAAAACTCATGGTCCACTTACTATGTTTTTCTGGACCTTTCTACCAGATCTCATGGTTTTCTTCAGTGGACGGAGCTATGTAGTTATGGCTAAATTGGCATCAAGTGACCTACAGATCAATTATCTCCATGACAACTGATAAAAAAAAAATCTATAAATAATTGAAATATGTTTTTATAAGTGTTTCTAATTCCAAGATCCAGAATAAACTGTATTGCATAAAGAAGTAATCTCACAGATTTGATTTTAATTCAATGTCTGACAAGTGTCCATAACTGAATGAGTTAACACAATGTTGACCAGCCATCAAAGCCCTTCCTGATCCAATTAACACGTATTTATATAGTTAGCGACATGTTCTCCATCACTCAGCAGTGTTTTTATAGGGTGGGGAGGAGCTAATGCAACAGGCTTGCTCTTAAACTACCGACCAACTGATGTCATAAATCTTTTTCAAGTGAAGTCCAAAACCAAGCAGCAGTTACAGTTTATCATCATTGATGCTGAAAAAAGAATGAAACAAATACCGTTATTAATCTCAACATTTTGTTGCTTAATTCATGAAAACATTTTAAATTTCCTCAACTGATTTGATCTTAAAGGACAAAAAAGTTTTCAGTGAAATATTACATGACACTAGTTTTATTTTTTTTGCAAATTAAAAAATATTTCTCTGCTCGAAGTTTCCGTAGGATGTTTTTGGTCACTTTGAATGTTTATTCATAGTTTGTTTCAGTCACAATCCTGGGTGAAGCCACTGATACTGTAGCAGTGATCACAGCCACCACGCACTGCTGAACACTCCTTTAAAAGAGAACCATCTGCATTGTAGAAGCTGTTCTCATCATACCTGGTGACCTGTTCACTTTCATTTCAAAGTACGTCCTGCTCCCCGTTTGCTCCGGCTCTCGGCTCCCCAGATTGCAGGTCGACTCTGAAGGCAGGATGTTGACATAGGTGGCCAGTGAATTGCTGCTTTCTCCAGATAAGACCGACAGCAGAGGGAAAGATTCATGGTCAGCTTCTGCCACCGACTGCTCCACAGATGGAGACGGCAGCAGCTTGAAATACTGCGCTTCGTCTGGGACGTGGACATCCATGTCCTTGACCTGGGAGAGACACCACCTCTTCAGTTCATGTCTCAGTGCTGCCTGTTTCAGACAAGAATCAAAGGCATGTTTTTCTTTGTCTTGTATTTATGAAGTGACAAAACAGACAGAAATTCAGTCTAAATTTAATGAAATTATTTACTGTATTTTTGACTTCCATTTCACTAAATCAAAAATAACCTTTTTTAAAGTCTTACTGTGGGCTGTCAATCATGACATAAACCTCCTCAGAGCTCAAACATGAAATGACATCGTTCCACATGTTTCCTGTACATAGAGAAAGGGAAGGTGAGCAGTGTACCTGTGTCATCAGAGCCTCCTCTCTGCCCTGAGCAGCTCTCTGTTCCATCTTGTCAATCACGTGTTTCCTGTCTGCTGCTGCTCTCTCCTGGTTCAGCATGTCCAACACTTTAATCTGCTCAAACCATCACATAATAACTCTGTAACTTAGTTATGATGAAATGGGTCTTCCTTTGAGTTGGGTTTAGTTATCTAACTTCTAAACTAACTGACAATGTTTATTACAAGTGGAGACTCAGAAACACAAAAACATCCAGAATTATTATTTTTTTTAAAATGGAACAAGTATTACTGTTTTCATTTCCTTCCAAAGATGAGAGGGCAATCCACACAACATACTATATATACAAGTGGTTCTCCTGAAAAAACAGACGTTGGTATCAAACTTGGAAAACCCGAATGAACCAATGTCTTCCGACTGTGAAGCTGTTCAAGAAAAGTGAAGTCATGATTGTAGAGGAGAGTAGAAGCAGACCTGGTGTCTGTTCCTGCGGTCCATCAGTCCCAGCCGCCTTTTCACCTGCTCCTCCATGCTCACAATGCGAAGCCTCATCTCCCCCTGCGTGGCTTTCAGCTGCTCCTCCAGCTGCTTCACCAGAGGCTGACAGTAGCAGCCAGTGGCCGGTGCCTGAAAAGAGAAAAGTCACGAACAGCCAGCAGCCTCCCCTCCTAAAGGTTTCTACAGCACCTGCTCAACATAGCGAGTTCCTAGTTATTAAAACTCTGCTCCAAGCACTTTGGTTTTGAGGTACTTCACTGTTTTACCCTCTCAGCATTAGGATTTAACGATTTATAAAAGAACCTGACAAACTTTTCCTTCCTTGTCCCGGTAAAGAGTGTAGACCTGGTAGGTTTTTCCGTTTTGAGTGGATCTATCGACACCATGGTCACAGAGCGGTTCCTTCTTCGTGCGGGAGTCATTCTTGACTTTAGGGATGTCATCTCCATTCGAAGGCTGCAAAGAGGTAAAAGTAAAACGCTCTTGGAAACAATTGTAACATTTAGTTTTCCTTGATAATACCCGACCATCTCTTCATGGAATATTCTCATCTGTGTTTAACATGCAGTGATTAAGACATCACTCTTTGAACAGGTTATTCAGCTGTGTTTCTCTGATCATCACTACAAACATCAGCACAGTTATTTTGTTCGTCATGTAGCAATTATATTTAAGTCTCAGAATATTGGAGCGGGGATTCTGAAATACCCTCAAGGATTCTGGTCTGCGATGGACCTCTGGAACCTGTACAGCAACACGGTTTTTATTCTAAGAAGTAGTTCCTCCTCCATGTTAAATGTGTGAACTATGGTATATAAACACAACTCAGTGATACAGCATCATTATATGACTACAATACTAAAGTAATGAGGAAGATGAGTGGAGCAGCACTTCAACCCTGATATTTATACACTGCTGTAAAAACTAAAGGGAACACTTAAAAAACACATCCTAGATGTCAATGAATGAAATATTCCAGTTCAAATCTTGATTCATTACATAGTGGAATGTGTTGAGAACAAAATAACATCAGAATGATCAATGGAAATCAAAATCATTATCCATGGAGGTCTGGATTCAGAATCATACTCCAAATAAAAGTGGAAAAATCAGATCACAGGCTGATCCAACTTCTGTGGAGATTCCTGAAGACAAGTCCAAATGAGTCTCAGTAGTGTGTGTGTCCTCCACGTGCCTGTATCACTCCCTACAACGCCTGGGCATGCTCCTGATGAGACCACGGATGTTCTCCTGAGGGATCTCCTCCCAGACCCGGATCAAAGCATCGGTCCACTCCCGGACAGTCTGCGGTGGACGTGGCGTCGGCGGACGGAACGAGACACGATGTCCCAGATGTGCTGGATTGGATTCAGGTCTGGGGAACGGACGGGCCGGTCCGTCGCGTCGATGCCTTCATCGTGCAGGAACTGCTGACACACTGTAGTGGTGAGAGCACTGGCAAAATGCAAAAGGGACCAAAAATCATCCAGAAAGGACGAGGACAGAGAAACAGTCTGTGGTCACCACCTGCAGAACCGTTCCTTTATAGGGTTGTCTTGATAATTGCCTCATTTCCACCTGTTGTCTGTTCCATTTGTACAACAGCAGGTGAAACTGATCCACAATCAGTGTTGATCCTAACTGGACAGGTTGATTTCACAGAAGTGGGATTTATTGGAGTTACATTGAGTTGTTTAAGTGTTCCCTTTGTTTTTTGGAGCAGTGTATTAAAGTGATGTAACAGTGAGAACTGACTCACAAAATCTATCTATCTATCTATCTGAGAGCCAATCAGCTGATCCCAGTGTGACTTCTGTGTTCTCAGAAGAACACGAGAACATATTCTGAATGTTCTGAACGTCTCCTGGCAGCCTCCACTGTGGACTCACTGAGCCTCTCTTTTATTGAAGGGACAGGTGAACTGCTAACGACTCACCTGGATGGCTGCTCTGCTCTCGATTTGCTCACTGCTGGGAGTTTCCTCCACCAATGAACTGCTGTCCTGCTCATGACACATAGGTAAGATGAACAACACAAAATTCATGCACAATATAACATTAAAACTGTAGTGGACAACAACAAACACTACTATTTTAGTTTCACTGTACAGATTTTACTTCATGTGACACATCATAATAATTTTATTAAAATTCAAACAAACAACTGTCTTTAATGCACGTTATGAAATATTGATTATTTTCTTACTTTTTCTGGAAGTGTTTCTATTCTGGTGACAGACTGAGTTCTGTGTTCTGCTTTCAGTCTTTCTCTGCGTTTCCTGATTGTTCTTCCTCTCAGCAAGCGTTGGACCTAACATGAGAACACATGGTTACATCACTACTTTTTATTATTCATTAACAACAATAACTATAACAACAGAGAAACTTTGAATGCAATTACAAACACAGTCCTTTTCTTTTAATCTAATCTAATACCAGAATACAAACTAAAAGAAGATAGTTTGTGTTTCTGCAGATCCACCTGAGGAGCTTTGGCCAGAAGAAGTGACAGCTCTCTGTGATTGTTATCTCTGGCCTTGTCGAGGGCTGTTTTTCCTACCTGGAAGACGAAACACAAAAGAAAAAAACAGCTCTAAGACCCAAAATGTGTAATTTAAAATTGGATTTAGATTAAATTTGGAGAGAAGCAAAACATGTCGTGTTGTGAAATATATATTATAATTGATGGCTTGCTCACAGTACAGTATTACAATAGCTTACGTGAATGAAAAAGGACAATCACTTATATCAGACTGTTATTGCCAAATCATGACAATGAAGTTAATAGATTATATGAGAGCTCATGATCAGATATTTTCCGTGTCATTCCACTGTGAAATTGAACATGTAAAGTGCAACTTACTTTGTTTCTGACGTTGCCATCAGTCCCAGCCTCCAGTAAGAGCTCAATGGTTTTCTTATGATTTAGAGCAGCAGCCACATGGAGAGCTGTGTTCCCTCCCTACAGGTCAGCACAGACACATGGACAGTCCAGGGGGACTTCATACATCAACCATCCAAATACACACAGCTGAAATAAAGTCACTAACCAGTGAAACCATGAAAACATCCCCACACATCAGTTAAAGCATCCACATGTTCTTCCACGGGTGTTGTAGTTTGAAATAAAAAAAAAAATCCCTCCTTATATCTGTTGATGTTTAACATACTGAACCTGGTTTCTCTCCGTTACAGAGCACAGCGAACTCAACAGGATTTTCACCAGAGTCAGGTTGTTGTAGCGAGCAGCCACATGCAGACAGGTGTCCCCCACCTGCAACCACAGCAAAGCTTCATATTTCATGTAAAGGTCTGACTGTGAATACATGGATGGAGTCCTCATTTTAAAATAAATCTCTGAGAACCAGACTCACATTGTTCTTGGTGTCTGGAGCTGAACCTCCGAGCATTAAAAGGCGAGCGGTCTGAGCGTGTGCGTTCTGACACGCCAGGTGAAGCGCTGTGTTTCCTGCCTGAAAGAACATCATCCAGTTACTTGACAATAAAGACAGCTCATAACTTTCCGAGGGGAAAAACCAGGTACTCTGATGTTATCTACATTTGGCACAAAGGTCCACGGTGTTATTCTCAAGATAGAGCAAATGACAATAAAAATCTAAAAATATGAATAAATATATATCAAACATGCAGTCAGTTCATCAAGTTAAAGTTGGAGTGAAAGGTGGGAAACTATAAATGAGCTTCAAATGACTTTTTTCAGTTCCGTTTGTAGATTTAGGTCATCAGGTTACAAGTGAGGAAACACTGCGATTACCGTTAAAGACACATCAGTCAGCTCCAACTATCAGAGACCTACTTGGTCTGTCCAACGTTCCTGTTCAGTTGTGAAGTAGCTCCAAGAACAGCAGCCTGTTATTTACAACACGATATCATTGAACATTTTTCTTTGACTCCATTAACATATTTTTATTTCATTATATAACTTCCAGTGAATTTTGAGGTCTGTATCAATATTGCCATCATGATGCAAAATATCTAGAATACTTTTATAATTTTTTTTCTATAACTTGCTATTTTCTTTTATTTATTTTCTTCACAGAACAGAAATAGAGATGACATCTTTTGTTATGAATATTAATAATCCAATCCAACCTTGTTCCTGATGTGTACATCGGCTCCAGCCTTCACCAGCAGTTTGACACACTGAGAGAATCCGTGCCAGGACACCTCATGTAGCGCCGTGTTGCCGTCCTCAAACAGATGCGGAAACAATATTGTCATCACAAACTCATCACTTCCAGCATGTTCCAGAAGGTGTGTTAATGACTTGTGACTTGTAGAGCAGCTCCACACTCACTCTGTCCCGCAGGTCTACAGCACAGCCTCCCTGAATCAGAGCAGCTATGTTCTCACTGTTTCCCACCGTGGCACTTTGATGCAGGGCTGTGTGGTGACCTGAGCCGTGGCATAAAGGTGGAGGTACATGGACTGCTGACTGTTCACTCATCACTGCTGGCACACATTCAGGCACATTTACCTCCAGACTTCTGGTGTCCGAGAGTGTTAGATCAGTGAAATGGATGGGCTTTCTTTCTTTCATTTAAAACACTGCAGTGGTCTGTACTTTTGTGTCTCTGTCATGTTTTACAGTGAAATAAAGTAACAGAAATATAAATGTCATTGTGCCGTTGACTGTCATGTTCCACGTTTCTTTCTGGATGTCCAGTGTTTGTCTGCCACCTTCCCTGTTTCCTGCCAGTTTATCACATGACCTCACCTGCAACCATGTCTCTGATCAACTGTTTTACTTCATTTTTAGCCAAATGGCCTTAAATCTTTGACTTCTATTCCTGCGTACCTTCTGGCCTGTTTGTAATCTGTGTTTTTGAACATTCCTGAAAATATGGATCCTTTTTTTGCTGCCTTTGTTTTGTTGTCTGTCTCCGTCCTGAAACCTTGTAAGAGCTTCATCTATAAAATGTGTCTGTCTCAACTTTAACATAAAGTATTGATACATTCAGAGACATTTGACATTGTATCATAAGATCAACAAAACCTCTGTAACTTTAACATGTCCGTGTCAGTACCAAAGCACTCGGACATGATTTATAGGTTTGTGACTTCCTGCCATCACAAAAATAAAAGCTTTAAAGTCAACTGAAAATGTCCACAGCAGCTGTGGTGCGTCGAAAAATGTTAAACTTTCAAAAGTTTCAGAATTACAGACAGACAGACAGACAGACAGACAGACAACAATATTTATGCACCAAAAGTCATCAAAGTGTCTTCAGTGAAGACTACAGCAGGATAGACTGGATAATCTCCTGTTCTCCAACAAGGCAGCAGAACTCTGATCCTAAACACAACCAAACTCTTTCTCCCATTTTGTTGACTGGCTCATTGAAAACCACTGATCTGGACTCTCATGGTGACTGTCCTTCTCCTTTAATGGGAAGCATCTGACCCAAATGACAAAGGATTCAGTGCTGCAGTGTTTGATGTGATAGTCAGATTATGCTCCATGGCATAGGTCAGCCTTTAATCTGTGCTAAACAGTCCTGAACATGAAGCATACAATAGTGAATTCATTGCTCCCCCTTCACTAATCCCTCCTGTATTACATACGACTGTCCTCATGTTTGTCTTGTTACACCAGGCTGGGTTTATATATTTGTACTTCTACTGAGAGATACTTTATGCTGTACTGTTCAATGTCTTTTTGATCACAGGATCAGCGCTGGCAGCATTTAATGTGTTGCAGTGTGTGTTGTGCTTATTTATTTTTTGGAAAGATTTAAAGCTGGTGACCACTGACTTTTTTTCCAGCATCCCCATTGTGTCTGAGTTTTGCCTTTACCAGGCCTCTGGTCCATTCAAGCTGTCATGTAAAGTGATTTAGTTGTCTGACATACATCAACTTTTTACGACTTAACCAAGACAATGATGGTTTGCCTAACTTTATTTCATTATTTTGTTTGACCTGATCCCAAATGGCATGCTAAAGCTGAAGCACTCAACCCTCACGGACTTCACTCATGTCATATCTGTGCACAGCTGTAATTTTTCAGTGTTTTAGCCTGTTAGGGCTGGAATTGTTTTTAAAATGGGACACAGTATTGTGACATCACACGCTGCTTGTAAACAACGCAACGCAATTGGAAAAGAAAGAATGCCATACCTCCAGGAATTATCTGAAAATGTCTGCTTTTGATATTGGAGTTGACGGTTTATATTAGTTGGCATTATACATAATATCTAAATGTATGAAATGTGTTTGTTTAATAGACCTAAACCTTGGAAAGCAGTAAACATCAGCAAAGCCAATGAATATGTTTTAATTTCAATACAAAAAACTTTATAAACCGGCAATAAATAATCACAGCAGCAAGTAGAAGGTGATGTCACTACTTCTGAGTTGATTTGGGCTCTACGATCTGTGCTTGGTTTGTTTACATTTATAGTGGGTGAAACAACGTCATAAGGACGGCTATGTTAGTAATTCGGCGATGAAATATGGGAAATAACCTCAGGAAAGTCTGCATAATTGCAGACTCGCAGAAATGACACAGAGAAGGCCAGAAAGTCTCAACCAGTGCTCTCACAGATATGACAAATGTACATTGGTACAGCCCTAAGCCCTCGTTGGTTTACCATGAATGCGCCTCACAGTCCGTGAGTGTTGGGTTTGTGATTGTCCCTTCATGTTCTTGTGAATTTCCTGTTTTACTTTGTAACTCCCCTTGTGTCTTATTCCCTGTGTCTTCACTTTCTGCCCTTGTGTCATCCTGCCTTTGTAATTGTCTTCCCTGATTGTTTCCACCTGTGGTCAATTCTTTCTCCGCCTCATGTGTCTAAATTCTGCTTGTTGCTCAGGTGCTGTGCCAGACTAGTGTAGTTGACATGCCCAGCAGTTGTCCCTCTGTTCTGTAAGTTCTGTACTGACTTGTGTTTGGCCTTTAGAACCTTGTCTGTTGGGCCTACTGTACCTCTGCCTGGTTATTTGGCTTTGTGGATCAAGCCTTTCATAACTTCTTCCTGTTAGTTCACTGTCTTTACTGAAGCTTGATTCACAGTGTCACTTTTGTGAATCATGCTTTGGAGTCCAATACCTTAAACATACAGTGATAGTATGTTAACAATAAAAGATTTTCATGTCCATATTAGCAGTGTCGTGTAATGTCAGAATGAAAGAAGGGTAAATGTATATCATAATGATGATTACTTTAATATTAATAAAGAAAGAAGCATATGGCAATTAAAAAAGTGTAAATGAGGAATCTACAAATCGATCGAAATAAGGTTTGTATAAAAATATAATTTAATGTATTTTGGGTTTACTTTTGTTAAAAAATATAGAATTATAAAAAATAAAAAAAAAATAAAAAAGTGTTATATTCTTTACCTTATCCTCCAGTTAGCCTGGAAATGTCGGTTATGCTGCAGAAAAAAAGAGCATTCATGTAAAATCCCAACAATCCTTTGAAAGAACTGGTAGCTGTTTGTGGTGTCAAAGAAGATGCTGCTGCAAAAACTACTGGCTGCTTACTTGGTGTGTGAAGATATGCTGAGAGGATGCCAGCTGCTTTAATGCATTATAGCTTAGAGAGAGAGAGAGAGAGAGAGAGAGAGAGAGAGAGAGAGAGAGAGAGAGAGAGAGAGAGAGAGAGAGAGAGAGAGAATGGCAGTAGTGCTTCCATCTACAATAATAGCTCTAAGCCTCCATCTACATTTGTGCACTGCTGTGTAAAAAGGTTTAAGATGTGAAATCCCAACAACATGTGAGCTGCTTTCAGGCTCATGTAGTGAATGTCAATCACACACATTCTGTTGGTGCAGGTCTTTGGTAATTTTTTCTGACGTGCACTCCACAAAGATTAACATCACAATGAAATCTGTGACTCATCCTGCTGTGCAGTGAAAGATGCTATTAAGAAAAAAAAAAAAAAAAAAGTATTCACATCAAAAAGTTAATAAATTGAAAATGGGTGAGAGGGTGTGAGTTTACATACTTTTTAGTTCAACCCACAGTGATCACCAGATTGCTTATTACCTGTTAAGGTGGTAGATATCTCTGGACCCCCTGCAATTTGCGTACCAGCCTCGTGTGGGAGTGGACGACGCCATCATCTACCTGCTGCAACGAGCTCAGTCTCACCTGGATGGAACCGGTGACTCTGTGAGAATCACTTTCTTTGATTTCTCCAGTACATTCAACACCATCCAACCACTGCTGCTGAGTGAGAAGCTGTGGGTGGTGGGGGTGGACGCGCCCACCGTCTCCTGGATCAATGACTACCTGACAGGCAGACCACAGTTTGTCCGTCTGGGCAGTGTGCTGTCTGATACGGTGGTCAGTGGTACTGGAGCTCCTCAGGGAACTGTTCTGTCTCCCTTCCTGTTCACCTTGTACACCACTGACTTCCAGTACAACTCAGAGTCCTGCCATCTGCAGAAGTTCTCTGATGACTCTGCCGTGGTGGGATGTATAAGGGATGGACGGGAGGATGAGTACAGGGCAGTAGTGGAGGACTTTGTGGAGTGGGCGGGAAGGAATCATCTGCTCCTTAACGTGGCCAAGACCAGAGAGATGGTGGTCGACTTCAGGAGGAAGGCGACGGCTCCACAACCGCTGAGAGTTCCGGTGAGAGGAGGTGGACATGGTGGAGGAGTACAAGTACCTGGGTGTGTCCATCGACAACAGACTGAAATGGAAGACCAACATCAATGCTGTCTACAAGAAGGTGATGAGTCGACTCTTTTTTCTGAGTAAACTTCGATTCTTCAATGTGTGCAGCATGATGCTGGAGATGTTCTACCAGTCTGTTGTGGCCAGTGCTTTGTACTTCGTTGGGTTCTGCTGGGGGAGCAGCATTGGAGCCGGTGACACCAACAAACTCAACAAACTGGTTAAGAAGGCCGGCTCCATCATCGGCTACAAACTAGATAGTCTGGAAAAGGTGGTGTAGAAGAGGACGCTGATCAAACTATTGTCCATCTTGGATATTCCTGTCCACCCTCTCAACCACCTGCTGCAGGGACAGCGGAGCACTTTCTCTAAAAGGTTCCTCCAGCTCCGCTGTCACAAGGACAGATACAGGAGATCATTCCTGCCCACTGCCATAAGACTTTACAATAACTCACCTCTGGCAAAATCCATCACAGTACAAAAACACTGTTGACTGTGTTTCTTGTTTTGTTTGTATATAATATATAGATATTTAATGTACTGTATATATACTGTATGTACTGTGCATTTTATATTTATATTTTTTACTTTATTGCTTTTCTATTATATTATTCTATTCTATTATTATTTGATTCTATTGTTTCTATTATTGCTCCTGTATGTATGCTGCTGTGTCGAAAAAATTTCCCCCCGGGGATTAATAAAGTATATACCTACCTACCTACCTACCTACCTACCTACCTACCTACCTACCTACCTATCTACCTACCTATCTACCCTACCTATATATTCTTTACACATAATGTCCTGACATTGACTACTTCTCATGCACTGAGCATATATCATAGTGTTTTACTATTTCCACACATCAGTGTAAACTACAGTTGTGTGAAACAGTTTCAGATGTGTCTGGTTCATTTAGTCTTTTAGTTGTTTCATGAGGGAGGCTTAAAAAAACTTCTTTTAAGTGTATGTGTCAGAGCTGTTTCATGACTTTGCCTGTCACAGATAGCTCAGATGACCGGACCAGCAGCTTTTAGTTTCTCCTCCAGTAAGATTGGTACCCAGAGATGACTGGGCTTTCTCAGTCTCTGCTGTGCAGCTGTGGAACAGCCTCCCCATGGAGATCAGGGCTTAAAATTAATGAGCAGTTATCCAAGCTTGACTGAAAACATATGTAAAGATTTTCCTTTTTTTAAAAAAAAATTTCCATTGAAGATTTTTGTCCAGGCCCAACAGAGTGCACATTAAAGAAATGGTCAAGATTGTTTGTGAGTCAGTTTTACTATGTTTATGTGTTTAGTATTTTTGATTGACACATACTGCTTATTGTGTAACAGTGATATTGTTCATCTGCTCTTTCACCTTTTAGTGTCCATCAATTCTACAGGTTTTGTTATCGCTTGATGACACAGGGTTAAGGCAAATAATGTTCTGTCACTCCGGCTCCCCCTGGTGGCCTCTACTTGAGTGTTAGTACTAGAAAAGTGCTTCAATAGAGATATCATGAAGGACATCCCTCCTCAAAACATGTAAACTGCTAAGTTTGTTAGTACATAGTTTTTGGATTGCTCATGTCTGTGGTTGGTAGCGTTTTGAGGAACCCTGCACATTAGTCACTGACATCACTGAAAAACTCACATATGCCATGATGATAAGTTGATAGACATCATTAATAATATCAATTTGGTACATTTCTACATTGTTAACAGTGTTAAGATTTTTAAGGTTATTTGTTCCTTACTGAGAGATTGAACTGTTGGTTGTACAAGTGCTAACGAGGTGACAAAAAGTTTAAAATGTTTGATATTTGTAAAACTTCATTGTTCAACTTAATCAGCACTGAAACAGCACATGAACACATGAAACATGTTTTCTGTTAAAGTAATTGTTGTGAAGGTTTATTTTGTGACAGAACTAAAACAAAGAAGTTATAAGTTTATTGTTGAACTTGAAAAATATAGTAATTTATTGAATCATTTGCATATTCCTGTCCCGCTGCCACCCCCTTTATTCCCCCCCCACCCGCCAACCCGAACCGAACCGAACCGAACAGAACAGAACAGAACACAGAGTTCCATCATGACTGAGTCCATTCAGTTTGATACAAATTTAAAAGAAACACATGTAATTTATAGCACTGTTCAGTCATGTCATTATCACTCGTGGCGCACTTTTTATTTCACATCTCCAGAAAGACACAAATACAAGCTTAATAATGACAAATATTAATACTGCTTGCTCTCATACTTTTTATAAACGCCTAAGTAACGTTGAAGTGGAACAAAATACTCATGAACATGGGAAATATACTTTTCCACTTCATCC
>NW_027211167.1:0-60291 GCF_029030835.1 Brachyistius frenatus
CGCAGATATCTTGGCTTCACTTTCTGGATATGTGGGCTTCATCTTTTAAAAACAGTTTTAAGGTTGAGTTCATCCTGAACTTTTTCACCGTCCGTCAACAAACATGAAGAACGGAGCTGTTGGATCTTCAGTCTGAAGGATGTTTGTGTTCCCTGCTCTGAGACTGGCAGGCGCAAACATTAAAAAAAAACACACACACCAACTGGAAACACATTTTCATGCTGCAAACAAGGCTGCAGCTGATTTCTGCAGAGCTGCGAGTGACATCTGGTTCAGTGAACACGACCAGAACAATGAGTTTGGCTTCTCTGCGGAAGAGAGCGTTTAGTTTTCTGCCTTCCCGTCTGGTCGTCTTGGCGATTACTCACCTCCACAAAAACCTGCTGATGGTTCTCAGACGTCTGGAAACGTTCCTCCATAAAACGGGAAAAAGTGAGATCAGCGGCTTCTTTGGGTTCGACGTCACTTCTCTTGTGTTACCCCCCCCCCTTTTTTTTTTCTCTCTCTCTCTCTCTGTGTTCTCGTCTCCATCTTTGTTTTGTGCACCTTAAGTACAACGGCAGGGAGCGTCCGACGTGTTCGTGTGACTCGCGGATGAATCAAGTGTTTTTGATTTGTATATCATTTGGATCTTATCATGAAGAGACTCTGTGGACCGTTCGTCTGCTCCACCAACTTTGTTCCTTTTTGTTAGTTTGAAGTAATAAAGAAGCTTTTTAAAAATTTTTTTTTTAAAAAGTCGTGTTGAGCTCCGTCTCTCTATTTCACACACACTGAATATAAATAATAATACTAGTCCAGTTTTTGTAGAAAACACTAAATTTAGCACCGGAGATGTTCCCATGAATTAAAAATCTGAAAACAAACAGAAACTCCAGACTGCAGCTTTAATCTGGGTTCAGACGTTTCACACGTGGGCGGTTAATATTCACCTTCTTAACAGTCGGATTTACTGTTTGAGTCCACCAGGGTCATATAAATATATAAATATAAAAACAGGATCAAAGTTAGGGGGATGATTTAAAGTGGAGAGGAAAGTCACCTGATTAAATGTGCTGTTAATGGAACTTATTTAAATTTTTAAGACTTATTTTGAAGTCAAAAAAAGTGTTTGTAGCCTCAATAATTGTATTATTGTTCACTCATAAGTCATAAATAAGTTTGTTTTTGTTGTAATAAGTGGCAGAGCAGGAGTGTTTCAGGGACATTTCTTTGGTTTCACGTGCCTCTGAGTCATTCAACAAACAGTTTTATACATAATGAAGCCGCCTCCATCCTTCTCCTCTCCGTCAGCGCCCCCTGCCGGCCAGAAGAACCTACCAGTGGAAACTACCGAGTGACGTTTGGTAACTATCGTAACCTTTCGCGACGTCACAGGAAGTTTGAGGACTTCAAAATAAGAGGAAAAGGTGACTCGCATGAATATTTTAACTGTTCCATTTAATTGCACTCCTTTTTTGTGTTGTCATATTTTTTCAGGTTTTTCAGCAACATTTATTTGACAAGCAAAAATTAATAGAATTTTATAGCTATTTACTTTTTTATATATATATATATATATTTATTTTATTCATGTTTTTTTATTGTATTATGAACAAAGGAAGAAAGTATCAACAATTTTATCAAAATCTAATTTTAAAATCTGCAATTTACCATATATGTATTGATTTATTGTTTATTTTATATCTTGTTAGTCATCAGTGCTCAATTGTCATTATACCGACCAAGTTTTGGAAACTAGTCAAACCTGTCAAAGATAGGTGACACATCATAAAATGTTTCTATTTCTAAAACATTTACACAATAAACAACTTAATTTGACATCACTGTAATGTGATCTGTGTGTAATGACTGTTGTCTGTGACAACATGACATTGATTTACTTTTCTTTTTCCTTGTTTTTTTCTTGGGGCCAGTTGAAATCAAATTGTCACCCTTTTCAGTGGGGCTCTTGCGTACCACCAGGGGGGGGCGCCATTTAGAGAAGAACTAAATAAAAGCTTCATATTTAAAAGCCAAATCCGCTTAAATTGACTCTTTTTTTTTAAGCGTTTTAAACAAAAAAAATCTGACACTTATAAAGTGCAGCTCTGACTTTTACTTTGAAGGGAGGCAGGAAGTAGCGTCATATGAGCGCTGTTGTGGATAACTAACTGCGGACTGACCGTAGTTTTTAATCAGCGGCAGTGAAACTCTCGCAGCCAGTCGCTACTTCTCTGTTCCTCGCTGAGACACGCAAGCAGGACCGGTCCGGGCGGTGAGTTCATGTCGTCGAAGGGCTGGGTTTGTTCGGGCGTTATCCGTCTGCCAACCGAGTTAAATTCAAATAAGTCCGTAATTTATCGTCAGTTGTGTGTCAAAGTGGTCTGAATGAGCTGTAGGTTGTTGCTAGGATGAAAAACTAGCAGATAAGTGTGTTAATAAACATGTAAACTCTGTAGTTAATGTCGGTTTAACGCTATAAGCTCTTTTACATTTATGTAAAAAAGAAGTGAGCTGTTTGTTGAGTCGATCAACGCCGGTTTTGAAAAATGGGTCTAGTCCAATCAGGATATCGATAATTTTGTACTTTTAGTTTACGAGGTGAAAACTTGGCATAACAAAACAAAAAAACAAAAAAAAAAAATTATATTAAACTTATGTCTTTAACTCCATTAAACATTAGAGAGACTGTAGTAGACTAAAAAAGTGTTTAAAGCTCATTATGTCCACATACATTATAAAACAAGAGGCTCATGTTGTTGTAATATAATCCTTTTTTAAGGTTATTGCCTGGTTAACTGGGAACTTTTAGTTTCTGGTTGACATTTCTTTAATTCAAATTTTATTCATTTTATCTGTTTTTATTTTTAATATTTATAATGGTTTGTATTTATTTACTTTTATTTTAGTTTTTTTTTAAAATTTATAATTATATTTATTTATTGATTTAATTTTATTTGTGTTGATTTGTTCATTTTATTTGTATTTGATTTCTTAGTTTTTTTTATTTATTTATAGTTATACATTAATATTTATTTATTTTCAATATATTTTTAAAATATTGTTGTTTACAGACGGTGATGATGCTGCGTGTGGGGGGGAGGAAGGGGTTGCTGACCTGCTGAGTATAGAAGGATGAACTTTCTGCCACTTTATCTGATCTTACTGCTCGAGTCTGGTAAGTACACCAACTTCAGTTGTAATGAATTCAATCGAAGTACATTTGCTTCAGCACAAATTGTACTTTATTTGAGTTTTTCCCCATTTTCTGCATCTTTATACTTTGAAAACCTCAGAAGGTAAATGTACTTTTTTTTTACTCCACTACGTTCATCTGAAAATGACGTCCCTCCAAATCTGGTGATTTTGTTTTGTTTCACTTTTTCTGAAGTGTCACATGTTCCTTTACGGGGCCGAGAAAATTCTCCCACTTTTTGAGTTAAATGAACTGTTTTATAAAGTCCTCTTGAATTTTGTTTGTCAACTCTTTAGAGAAACAAACACGTGATAATCTGACAGAATATGATGTCTCGCTGTAGATTAAATTAACCAGCAGGACATGAAGCAGTTAAAACAGTGTATTTGACCTCTGAATACTTCGCCTACCGATGGTTGAGCACTTGTAAACCTCTCCTCTCCGCGTGCACACGCACACACACACACACACACACACACACACACACACACACACACACACACACACACACACACACACACACTGCTTATCAGTGCTTATCAGTGCTGACAGCTCACCTGTGGGCCCTCCTCCCCCTTCCCCCGCCCCTGTCAGTTGTGTCCTCCGGACCTTTGTGCCCTCATCCAACGTGTTCACCTGTTGTTTACACAGCGCTCGCTTTACTTCCTGCGCCGGTCAACGTCACCGTGGAGTCGGTGAACTTCCACCACAAACTCCACTGGGACCCGGGGCCCGGCACCCCGCCGGGGACGCGCTATCAGATCTCGAAGAGGTAAAATCCGCCGCCGCCCTGTTTACTACGTCCGCTCTCATTTCCTGCCGCCGATAGATCTCGCGTTGTCCCGACCTGAACGTCTGAAATGTGTTTTCAATAACAAATGGTGTCGTTTTCTGCTCAAAATCAAATCTTTCGAACAAACTGGCGTGAAACATTTTAGTCTGATTTGGACTTGGTTTTTCTTTTGGTCTTCATTGTAATTTTCTGATTTATCAGAGCAGGACAGATTACATAAAAAAAAATGATTCCACTACGATCTGCTTCTTCAGTAGAAGCTGAGACCCTTTAGAGCAGAGCAAAGTCCCCTTTAGGTGAATTTACCACATGATAAAATGATGAAATGCAGAACAAAGTGCTGATTCAGTGAAATAATTCATTTTTGGCCTTACTTTATTTATATTATGATATCTCATTTAATGATTTAATTTGATTTGGACATTAAAGGACATCGTTTTTTGGATTCCAGGATGTTTATGATCGATGTTTTTCATCATATTTCTGACATTTGATTTACCAAATGATCAATAAACTGTGAAAATAAAAATCCTCTCGTCGAAGTGACGTTGCCGCCGAAGAAGGAGGAAGTTAATCTTGCTGAATCTTTCAATCCTCGCAGATTTCCTCATTGCTCAAGTGTCTTGTTGGATTTTTTTGAAAACAGGAAACATGTGATGAGAGTCCACACTTTGTTTTTTTTGTTTTTTTAAAGTCTTGAGTCCACCGGGTCTCATCAGGTCACAAACAGCAGGGGGACAGGCAGATGTTTTATCATAAAATATTGAGGAAATAAAAGAAAAAAACAATGAAGCAGCGGAAAAAAATCATGTTGCAAATTTTTTTTTAATTCTGATTATAAAACGCTCCTTTTGGAAAGTAGCAGTCGATTAGTCACCGTGGAAACGGCAGCTGGCTCGCGTTCGATTTCGTGCATTTCATCGTGCTGATGAAGCCCATGTGATGCGGCTGAGAGCTGCGTGATAAGCGGAAGGCCGGAGGAGAGTTTTATATTTTTTTGTAAACCGAAGTAACGACAGGATTCGGAGCGTGAAGATGTTCCGAGTGGCGAGTTTTGTGCTTTTATTTTGGAGTTAACAGGAAATGAGTTTGGGGAACGTCGTGGTCGGCAGTTTGCACTTCAACTTTTATCCTCGCAGGGAAGCATGATGGGTAAATTTCAAGCAGATAATTTTAAAAGCTTAACATGAAATGGAAATCTTGTAGGAAATGTCAGATATTTGGATTTTGTATTGATTTTCTTTCTTTCATATTCACTGGGGGAAATAGCCGGTATGAATTAATGATCTTTTTGAGCCTGGGGGTTGTTGATATATTTGATCTCCGTCAGTGTTTCGTGAGACATTAACCTTTAATCTGGTCACGTCTTCAGTCTGTCTGACGGTGTGTGACGGTGGCCGAGCCGCCTTCTCCCTCAGAGCGGTTTGTTTTTCCACCGACGAGGCGTCGGGCGTTTCGATGCAGCTGCGACCACAAAGCGGCCGGACGATGCTGCTTTATTTAATTTTTTCAGAGGAACCAGAGATTTGAGCGTGTGTGCACGTTTGTTTCAGTTTCAGATAATCTCGTCTTTTTGCTTCGACAGTCATTGTGAAAGTTCACTTTTCATTTAAATGGACGTATTTTTTTTTTTTTACTTAGACACGCAAAACAAACATGATATTGTGTTCAGCACCTGACAATAGAGACGAAACTAGACCGTCTTGCTGCTTTATGGATGAATCCGCCTCTGAATAGAAGAAATTAATGCACAAGGTCTTGCTGTTTAAGGTCTGCTGCCCCTTTTTTCTTTTCTTTTTTATGAAACTATATTTTCCAGTCCTGTTTGTGTCCACCTGATAAATATGAGTCCAATATTCCTGATGCTTTTAGCTTAACAGCTGGCGCGGAAAAAATGAATCAGAACCGAGTGGCCCGATCTGGAGCCCGCGGGCCAAATTTGGGTCGCACCTTCTTTGATTTTCTTTCCCCCACCGCGGTATTTGGCGATTTCGTGCTTATTCCTTTTATTCTTAAGTGCTGTAAAATCTCTTGTATCATCTTTTCTTAAAAACAAACAAACAGATGAAATCAACCAACTCTCCGTCTTCTTTGTATCGAGCGCTACGATCGGCTCATTAAAAAAAAAAAAATAAAAAATGACAGAAAACAGGATCAGCTGGGGGAGGCTGTTTTTTGTTTTTCTTTTATCTAGGAAGGGCGTCAGAGGAGAAGTTCCTTCGTACCGAGAGCGCCGAACTAAAACCGCTCCGTTTGTTTTGTCCGTGTTCAGGTTTAAAGGGAAGAAATGGAAACACGGTGGCAACTCGACGTCAACGTCCATCAAGCTGAAGCTGCAGACGAAGGAGATGTACGAGCTGAAGGTTCAGGCGTACCTCAACCAAAGCCGGTCCGCCGAGTCCCGCATTCTCTCCTTCACCCCGTTCATCCACAGTACGTGACAGGAGTCTTTAGACTCGGGTTTAAACTCAACATTAGGTTTTATAATTTGGGAAAGTCCAGGGGGAAATCCAAACAACATTAAAAGTGTAGGTTAGTTAAAGAAAAGTATATTATTTATTTATCTGTTGTTTTAAAGTCTTTTTTTGTCAGATAGAAACTTGAAGCGAACTGGTTCGAAATCAAGTGCGTCTAGGATGTCGCTGAGGGTTTTTCCCCCATTTTTTTTTTTTTCCAGTAAAATTGCAGTAATTGGCAAGAATTGCAAGTCGAACATATCATAGAAATAGCTTGAAATATTTTAATTCTGATCTTTTTTTTTCTGAGCTTTACAAAAAAAAACCGTGGCGCCCAAAGTTACAAAAAACATTCCTGATTTATAAAGTGACATATCTTTATAATATAGAATACAGAGAAAAGATTGATATTGATGCTTTTTTAAATCAAATAAATTCAACAGATTCTGTGTGAAAACGAAAACAAACTGAAATCTTTTACATGTTGAATAAACTCCTGTAATTGAACCTAATTCTCATGATAAAACTACATTTCCCATGAGCCCCTGTCACTTCCTGTTGTGTTGTTTTTCCCAGTCAGCTGCCATGTGGTTTATTTTGCTGACTTTGAGTTATTTGTATTTTTGTTGATAAAAGCGAGGTTTTGTTTTGAATAGACTTCTATTGAGGAACTTTTAATGCAGAAAAAGTCTGTTTTATATTGTACAAATTGCTTTTGCGTTGCAAAAGCTCATTAAAAAGAAATGTTTTCTTCCTTGTGACAAAGCCTTCATAGATCCTCCGCGGTTCTCCCTGGTTGGATGTGGGAGCTGCATCCAGGTCAACATGTCGCTGCCTAAAGCTGACAAATACTCAGGCATCGAAGACATCCAGAAATTCTACACCTCCGATTTCAGTGTCTCTTGGAAGAAAGGAAAAGAAGCAAAAGTGGTGGTAAGAAATAATTTTATTTTCTGCGTCAAATCTCTCTCCTTGTGATTTTCCAGCTGGATTATGTACGATGAAGAGTTTATTTTGTTTATCTGAGCCTGTTATATGTTTTTGTTTTTTTTTAAACCAGATACTTTCCTGTTCGGTTCAATTAAACCGAAATGGTCAGAGGCGACTTCCAGCTTTCCTCTCTGATCAGCTGTATGATTATCGCCTCATCTAAGTATTCTGGTTTAACTCCTGAAATCCTTCCTCCAGAGACAAAAAGTTTAGCACATCTAAAATGTCCAGTTTCCTCTTCGCAGTGGAAGTTGTGACAGTCGGTAACTGTGTGAATAACAAAAAATACAACCACGTTAATGTGACCGCTTGTAAGGTGAACATTTGTGATTTCACCGTGGACCTGAAACTGGAGCAGAGAAACATCAAATTTTTGGGGAACAGAAAATCTTCAACTCACTCCACTTGCAGCCGAGTGTTTCTGAGCCCATGCAGTGATTTCCACAACAGAATCATGGCTGTTTTTTGAGCAGCGTCGCCTGAAGACCAAGAGAAACATCAGATTTTGGGGTCAAACTTTGTAAATGGTCAACAGAGACCCTTGAAATGCTTCAGAAAATCTACGGCGATGAAGTGAAGAGCCGGGTGAGGTGTTCTAATGACATCATGTTTCAAGAGGGGCGGAGCTTCACTGTCCAAGACCGAAGAAGAAGGCGCATCAGGTCAGGAGACACCAGGTGGGTTTTCTTTGTGTCACCGTGAATTTGTCCCCCAGAGTCAGATTGTCAACACCGAGTTCTACTGGAAACAGTTCTGTAGCGGAAATCACTGCGTGGGCTCAGGAACGCTCGGCTGTA
Organism: Brachyistius frenatus; assembly: GCF_029030835.1. NCBI lineage: Eukaryota > Metazoa > Chordata > Actinopteri > Embiotocidae > Brachyistius > Brachyistius frenatus. Next base: position 8,215 of record NW_027211167.1, read on the forward strand.
AGCGGGCGTGTTGAAGAATTTTTTTTTGTTCCCTAAAATTGGATGTTTTTCTGCTCCAGTTTTCAAGTCCGCAGTGAAATCACAAATGTTCACAAAGAAACTCGTGGAACTGATTTTTGATCAAGAGTCTACACTTTGACTACTTTCTCCTGGAGGTTGTTGCTTCCTCCCGCTCTGTGGCACGTCACGGTCCTGCGCTCTGTTCGTACGAAACAGGAAGTCTCGGGAGGATAAAATGATTCCCCCTCGGCGTAAATGTAACTCTAACCAGATTATGTCTTTCTATTTGACCAGCAGCTGATCACAAGTGAAAAGAACTACACGATCAATAACTTGGAGAGAGGCGTGGAGTACTGCGTTCAGGTGCAAATGATGATAAATCTGAACAAGAACACGGCGCCGTCGGCCTGGAACTGCATTTACACCAGCCACATCGAGCCGAGCAGAAGTGAGCTGATGTTTACCTTGTTATTGTTGTTGTTGTTCGTGTTGGTGTTGGTTTTCATGCCTAAGGAAACCTATGCCTGCATGTGTTTGTGTCCTGAAGGAAAGGCAAAGGTGGCGATTTACATGTTGGCCCATTTGTTTGTGTTGAAATCAGTGTTTCTCACGCTCACACTTCCAGACTTGAAGGAGTTGAATAATGTGTGTTTGTACTTCTTCAGTACCGGCTGTCATATTTTCCGTGGCCGCTCTTCTGATTCTGGTTCTTGTCGTCCTGACGATCGGCATGTTCGGCCTCTACTACACCGGATTCCTCTGCAAACTGAAGGCTGTGCCCAAAGTACTAAGAGTAAGAAATCAATCCATTCATCTATATATATATATACATCCATCTATTTACATCACACTGGATATAAAAGTGTTCGTAGCTTCCAGGTCTGAAAAATGGGGCTGATGCAGAAGTGTCTTAAACTGCAATACCACCGAGTGCCACTAGAGGTCGACTCCAAAAAGCCTCCGGCTTCATAGACTCCCATTCAACTTCTCTCATCAAATACAAAGTCAATAAAATGTCTCCAGCAGTTATCTGTGTTGTTAGCTAAAGTCACTCCTTATTAGTTTTCTGGAAGTCCATCTGAAAAGAATCCCTCATTCATTAGAAAATAAGCTTCAAAAAGACCTGTTTTTGGGGGCATGTCTGTTTGATTGACAGGCCTGTGGTGCAGTCATGGTTACAGCTAACTGTGGGTGGGATGTAGTATCATCGGGTGTCCAATCAGATCAGTCAGATCCACCGCTGGCCCCTCCCCCCAGCTCGTCCAAATATGGTCACATTACATCGATCCATCCGTCAACATTCAGTCTGTTGTGATAACACAGCGATAGATTTTTGAAACACGCACTGATGAATGTGTTGAACGTTTGTGGCCTTTAGACGACCGTAGAAACACCGATAACGAAAGGTGACGCAACCTTTAGTCCAGTCGGTAAATTTCCCAGGTCATAATTTTTTTGGGCGACGACATGGCACAAACTTACAAGCATAACGACTGTAGTTGCAGGTTTAAAAAAAAAAAAACACACACAAAAAAACAACATTTCAGGTGTATCACAATGCAGGGGATTCTGAGAGGTAAAAAAAAAAAAAAAAATCACATCATTATTCTTCAGATATTCCTCCGATGTGTTCTGACGACACTTTCCTGTTCATTTCAAGCATAAAGCTAACAAAATACTGTTTCACCGTCTTTGGCGGGGAGTAGTTCCAAAATAAAAGTGAATTTCTTTATCAGCACTCTGCACACTGAAGTTAGGGAAGGAAGTTACTATAGTAACCTCAGCTGTGAGGGAGCAGATACGTTCTCTTCTTCACCTCCCCTTCTTCTGCTCCCGTAGACGGTGCTGAGGCACGGCTACATCCTGACCCCGGAGAGGACTGACCTGGACCCCGTCTCCGTCTGCTCGGGGGGACAAGGGGAGCGCCATAGTCCCACGGCTGCCGACGACCACGACCACGAAGACGGCGACCACGGAGACGACGGGATGGACGTCTACGTGGACAGAGACGCGGGGCTTTCCTCGGGGGAAAGTTCCCGCCAGGACTCCGGGAGGGCGCCGGGAGAGGCGGAGGCACCGAACACCGAGTTTGACCCTCCTTGTGCATCAAAGGAACCTCCGCTCCTTCATATCTTGCCTTGTATTCGTCAAAGTGGGGTCCGGGGACACGTCGCAGGTCAGGAGGAAGAGGAGGAGGTGATGGAAGAGGAGGAGGAGGAGGAGGAGGAGAAGAAGGTGGTGCAGGACATCTCCGGCAATGTCAATCTGTTTTCGGTCACGCTCGCCTCTCTGGCTGCCGGCAACGAAGAGCAGGAGGAAGAGGAAGATTCTCTCATCGACTTTTTAAAAGCGTCCAGTCCGGAGCGTTCGCAAACGAAACGGGCTGAATCGGACGAAGAGGCGCCAACGCTCAACGACTTTACCACGGACGATCTGTCGCAGCACAGAGCGACCGAAGAGGAAGAGGAAGAAGAAGAAGAGGAGGAGGAGGAAGAAGAGGAAGAGGAGGAGGATTTCAACGGGTATTTAAGAAACCGATGATTCACACGTTCCTCTGATGGCAACTTTATCCCTTTTTATAAAAGGAGAAATCAAACTATATTTAAATATAGTCTAGAAAAAGATAAATAATTGTATTTTGTTACAAGTTGTTGTTTTTTAAATGTAAGAAAAAAATATCTGAAGTCTCAAGAAACAACATGTAGAAAGTAAATAAGTGCTTTATTTTTTTTTTAATTATTACTAGCGTTTCTCTGCACATTATATATTTTTTATATTTATGGACCTTCTGACATGTGATGGAGGGAAAATAAACCATAGCAGTGACGCGAGGACTGTGATCGTTTACCAAGCCACCATTCTTTTTCTGACTGGTAATAACATCAGCCAAAGTCCATGCAAAGAAAGTCAAATTTAACGATCGTAATGGCTTGAATGTTCGGCCTCTTTCACAGCCTCTTTCTTAACGATATCGTCGTGACACTTGAAACTGAAGCAGCTTCAGTTCTGTTAAAAAAATATGTTCCAGTGTTCAGTCAGAATATGCATTGTTTGTGATGTGCCGGGACGCCGGACACACCTTCAGAGAAACCGGAGTCATAACTCGGAGGTGGTTTTAAATGTAACGTGTCTCAGAAAAGTGACTTGATATTCATACTAATACTTTATCTTTTTTTTTTCCCCCCCAGTGGGAGTTTGTGCACATGTTGATGAGAGATCTTTGCATATAAACACTGTAATAAATGCTGGTGACTGTAATCTTCCAAAACAAGCTGTGACGTGCGGGTTCGCGTGACTGTCGTCAGATTTACATGTCACGTGATCGTTTATTTTCGTCAGTAATTGAATGATTTTAAAACAAGATTTTTTTTTTCTTCTCTGTTGTATAAACACGCCGATATCTGCGGGAACCCCTCCTCCTCCTCCTCCTCCTCCCCCCTTCTTCTCATCCTCCCCCCCCCCCTTTTTGCAATAAAGGCATGCTCTTTGCGCTTTGCTAGGTCACGTGATTTCCTATCAACCAATTCCTCCGATGGTGCCTTCAGGAACCGTCTGAGGAATCTCTCCACCAGGCAACGTGAAGGGACGGTAAAAAAAAAAAATGAACACGAGTGCTGTCTGTTAAATTGTTATTTTCACGTTTTTAACTCAAATTTGTACATTTCTGATGCACAGAATTTGAAAATATATATTTTTTTTCCAAACTATAATTTTTTTATTTTTTAATCTCATGTTTCATGTGTCAAATCGACATGTTTAAAAAGGATTTTTCTGGCGAGAATAATTCTATCGTTAATTTATGAGTCCTCAAAAAGTAATACGTTTGAGGAGAGGGGGAGGGGGGTCTGTTTGATTGACAGGCCTCTGGTGCAGTCAGGATTCTCCTTATAGGTGGGTGCCCCTATAAAATATAATAATATTATAGCGTCCTTGCTCAAGGAAGCCGCCAGGCGGTAACCGGTTTTCTTGAACTGTTTTTTATTTATTTTTTTCGGAAAGAGTTTTCCAAATATATATTCAGTCTATAACATTTCATTTGATAGAATTTATAAGCGCAAAACCTTTATCTAAAGTATTTCTAAGTGAAATGTTATAATATACACGAAACTACTACAAACTCCTAAATAATTTTTTTTTCTGGAGGTCCGTGAAGGCAGCAGCAGTTTTTGTGTGTGTGTGTGTGTGTGTGTGTGTGTGTGTGTGTGTACGTGTACGTGTACGTGTCCGCCGTTTTGTGTGAGGATCCGTGATTATCCGCCTCTGCTCGGCTTCACGTCTTGAACAGACCGGTAGCTGCTCCGTTACCGGACAGTGTTTTTGTTTTTGTTTTTGTTTACAGCCGCTGAACTCCTCGTCACTCGTCGGCTGTCGGCTAAGCAGGTTTTATCGGTCGGTGCTAATCTGTTATAGCTCGCTGCAGCGACGGATACCGTTTCCGGCGTGTTGCTAAAAGACGCCAATCTCGTTATTTTTATTTCTTTATTTTTTTCTCGTGAAGCCAGGCTGAGTTTATGAAGATAACTGAGCTGGTCGGTGAACTTGAGGACGTCTGTGACTGATAAAACTGGAAAACAGGTTAAAAAAAAAACCGACTAAACTTTAATGTTAAGCGCGAAGTCATTCCCAGGATTATTATTCATCATATGTCAGTGATTCATTTATTACTTTCAAGATGTTTTTGTGACGGTGGTCATAGAGAAAGTGAAAGGACCGCGAGCTGGGTGGGGGGGCGGAGGAGGGATGGGATGGCGGTGCAGCGGGGATGGTGTGTCCCTCAGTGATGACGACGGCTGTCGTATGGACGCTCACGTGGCTTCCTCTGGTCCTGCCAGGTGAGTTAACATGGTTACCTGAAGAAAATAAAAACAGACAACACGCTCACCCGGAAGTTGATCTGGTTTTTCTTTTCTTTTTCTTTTTTTTTTTAAGGGCACAAGTTTAAATATGTTGTGCAATAAAGTGACAGTTTTGCCATAAAACAAAACAAAAAAACTTCATTGTAGGTGAATACAATTAATCCACAATATATTTATCACTGAATCATAGGTGTCCATAAACTTTTTTTTATTTATGTGGTTTTAATCAAGAAGAAAGAATCATATGAGCCAAATCTTTTTTTTAAGTTTTTAAGTCGCTTTACATTATAAAAAAAAAATAGTCACCGCTTCTATTAGATAGTTAAAATTAAAACAACAATATTAATACAACCAAAGGTTCCTTATCTTCTTTTTTTCAAAGCCTGGTGCCTACATTACCCACAATGCCAGAGAGAAGTTTCAGGGAGGCAAAATCCACCCGTCCTCGTGTTGTTGACGCTTCCTGTGTTCACATTTAGCATCCTGTTTGTTTGTTTATTTGTTTTGCAGCTATGAGTGAACTCCCAATGCCTGTGAATGTCAGAGTGACTCCGAGTCACTACAATCACACATTGACATGGGAGGCGGGGCCAGGAACACCTGCAGGAGTTTCCTACAGCGTCACCGTCATAACCGAGAGGTGCGTTTCACCTGTGTGTGGTTAATGTTTGTTTATGTACCGACGACCAATCGGGGAGTTAGTTATAAACATGTTTATTTCTGTTGTAGATGTGGGTTTTTTTCCGACTGTAAACATGTTTATTTCTGTTGTAGACGTGTTTTTTTTTCCGGCTGTAAACATGTTTATTTCTGTTGTAAACGTGTTTTTTTTCCGACTGTAAACGTGTTTATTTCTGTTGTAGACGTGTTTTTTTTTCCGGCTGTAAACATGTTTATTTCTGTTGTAAACGTGTTTTTTTTCCGACTGTAAACGTGTTTATTTCTGTTGTAAACGTGTTTTTTTTCCGGCTGTAAACGTGTTTATTTCTGTTGTAGACGTGGTTTTTTCCCGGCTGTAAACGTGTTTATTTCTGTTGTAGATGTGGGTTTTTTTCCGACTGTAAACGTGTTTATTTCTGTTGTAGACGTGTTTTTTTTCCGGCTGTAAACGTGTTTATTTCTGTTGTAGATGTGGTTTTTTTCCGGCTGTAAACGTGTTTATTTCTGTTGTAGATGTGGGTTTTTTCCGGCTGTAAACGTGTTTATTTCTGTTGTAGACGTGGTTTTTTTCCGGCTGTAAACATGTTTATTTCTGTTGTAGATGTGGTTTTTTTCCGGCTGTAAACATGTTTATTTCTGTTGTAGATGTGGTTTTTTTCCGGCTGTAAACGTGTTTATTTCTGTTGTAGATGTGGGTTTTTTCCGGCTGTAAACGTGTTTATTTCTGTTGTAGATGTGGGTTTTTTCCGGCTGTAAACGTGTTTATGTGGTTTTTTTCCGGCTGTAAACATGTTTATTTCTGTTGTAGATGTGGTTTTTTTCCGGCTGTAAACATGTTTATTTCTGTTGTAGATGTGGGTTTTTTCCGGCTGTAAACGTGTTTATTTCTGTTGTAGACGTGGGGTTTTTTCCGGCTGTAAACATGTTTATTTCTGTTGTAGATGTGGGTTTTTTCTCGGCTGTAAACATGTTTATTCGGCTGATTTGAATGTTTACTGTCTGAACTGTGCGTGTCCGTCCTTTAAGGAGTTCCTCCCAGATCCCGGTGGTCGGCTGCGAGCGCGTCCAGCAGCCGCTGGTCTGCGACCTGACGGCGGCGTTCTCCGACCCGGTGGAGGTCTACATCACCGCGGTTACCGCTGTGCTGGACAAACGGAAGTCAGAGCAAGTCTACGCGCAAAGAATTAAACCCATCAGTAAGTTTTCAGTCGTGCATCTTTGACGATGACGAAAAATGTTCATTTTAGACCGATGGGATGACGGTGAACTGTCGAGTCGTCGTTTTCTGTCACGTGACTAAAGTTTTGTCGCCGTCTCGAAGGCTAAAAAATATATTAAACATTTTTAGTAGAAGCAAGGAATCTGAAATTTAAAACTCATTTTCTTATTAAATACTTCAATTTTGAATTTTTTATAGTATAATACAAGTGATCAACAAAAAGACATTCGAACCAAAACGGGGAGGAGGGGGGTCAAACGAACCGAGACATTAGTTACAATAAAAATAAAAAAAATAAAGTAGGTGAGTGTTAATTTTAGACCCATGGGATGGCGGTGAAATGTCGAGTCGTTGTTTTTTGTCACACAAAAAAAGTGATACAACAATTTTTTTTTAGTTAGAAGCAAAGAATCTGAAATTTAAAACTATTTTTCTCCCAGCTCACTTCGGCCTGCCGCTGCTGAGCGTCACGGCCTGCGGCGCCAATCTGTGCATCGACCTTCAGCCTCCGACCGAGCGACACCGGGGGAGCTACGACATCCTGAGCTACCAGCTGAGGATCGACAGCGACAACGGAGACAAAGCACAGGTACACGCACACACACACACACACACACACACACACACACACACACACACACACACACACACACACACACACACACACACACACACACACACACACACACACAAATAGGGAGCCAGTCTTTGATCCGATATCTCCAACATAACCTGCTCCGGACCAGGTTAGGTTTGCGGCATCAGTTACCATGGTGATCTAGCCAGCGTCATACGCCCAACCTCAACATACCTCACTAACCCGCTGAACAAAAAACCAAAACCAAAGAAGGCTTGTTGGTGCAGGAGTCACGTCTGAGTAACGCATCCACGAGTTAGAAAGGTGTGACCAGACATCAAGCAGTCACCCCGCCAAAATAAAAGTACCTTTTACGATCCCCTTTTAGAATCGGGTGCTTTGAAACGAACCTGTGAACTGTGTTGATTTTTTTTATTTATTTTTTAAATGTCAGAAAGTCTTAATGAAATCATGAACTGTTAATCTTGAACGTCCGTCCTGTATCCAGTTCCTGAGGGACACGAGGTCTCTGAGGACGGTGGTTCTGGACCGCCTGGGGGTCGGCCGACGGTACTGCGTCTCAATCCGCTTCTCCGACAGCCTCGAGGACAAGGAGTCCAACTTCAGCCGACCCGCGTGCACTCCCGCTGCCTCCGTCTTCTCCGAAGGTGTGTCCGTGTTTTCACGTGAGTGTTTTTTAAAAATTTGATTTCCTCCCTTCTTGTATCTTCGGACGCCTCCGCATTTTAAAGTTCAGAAACTGTTCCTGTTGAACGCAGCAGGAAGAGGAAGCAACGAGCTTCATGAGGAAGTGACGCTCCGATAACCATCTTAACAATGCTAACAAACAAATCATTTTCGCTGAAAACCACACGCAGGTTAACAAACGGCTGACCTTCAGCTAATAACGCTAACGGCCACGTTCGCTTACAACGCTGACAAACAGCTAATTTAGCTATAAAAAAAAAAAGCAATTAAACTCAAGTTAAACAGCTAACAAGTTAACAAACAACTAATTTTACCAAAAAAAAACGACTAAACCCAAATCAACAAATGGATAACAACGCTAACAGCTGATTTCACTCGAAAACAACGTTTACAGCCGAAGTTCGGACTTTATTTACTGACACGTCAGTCGTGATGATGATGATGATGATGATGAAGATGTACGTGTGAGGTAATTGTTTCCTCCCTGCAGACTTGGTGATCTCCATCGTGTTCATCCCGATGGTGATTATCGGGCTGGTGATCGTGGCTCTGTTCCGTTCTGGCTTCATCTGTCTGAAGAGGACGTCGCTGCCGTCGGTTCTGGTGAGTCACGAGTTCACGTCAGTGAATGCAGCTGCTGTAATTTCACTTCAGGTCTTCGTGAAACGTGTGAAAGTCTCACTGTGGAGATAAAAAAAAAACAAAAAAAAAACGATGAGGTGGACGTAGACAGAATATCTACTCTTATGATGTTATTCAACAACGATCTCTGCAGCATCAGAAATCATAAAATCCCTGTTTTTTTTTGGGGGGGGGGGGGTTTCTTCATTATTTCTACTTCTTAAGAAATGCAAGTGCATCAAATTCCCCAAAAAATGCAAGTGACAAAGTATTGCATGAGTTTGGAGTTTTTGCGGTTTTAGAATCTGTCTACTAGAATAATAATGTGATTATATGTGTTCATCTCTGCCCCCATGATGTTTGCTATGCCAGTATAGAACTGGTGATGTTGTCCATACCAGAGGTGACACACCGATGACCTCGAACAGACTGTGTGGTATCCAAGCCTTACCTTGCTTTTACTGCTTTTAGTTACTCCATTCTTCACCTGGGGAAAAATATTATGAAGCCTGATTTATGTTGCTAGTTTGTGTTCTTTAAAAAAAAATTTTGATGGCTAATTGTGTCCTCTGATAGCAAACCTTACAGATTTTTTTTGGTAATCTGTAATCTGAAACAGTCTGAAACAAAAAAATAAATGAGGAAAAACTAAAAAGTTTTTTTTTTTTTTTTTTTAAATCTAAAGAGAGATTGATCATGACTGAAAGTACAACAAATGTTCTGTTGTCATTTGTGGTTTTGGCAGCGAGCAGCATGGCATAAACATTTTCTGAGTAAATTAACAGGAAAGAACAGCAGGCGGAAACACGCACGCACGCACACACACTCACACCCAACACATAGGTGGAAGTGAACTCTGCCATGGTGCTCTGGTTGAGCTGTGGTGAAACAAGAGAAAAGAAAAACGCCAGCTGCAGGAGAGTTCTTCTTCCTTTTCGTTGTCTTTTTCTTCTTCGTCGTCTTGTTCTTTTTCGTTGGTGTTGTGTAGATGAGGTTGAGGTGGAGTCGAGGTTAGAGGATCAGAAAGATGTGAAGAGCTCAGAGAAAATGGCTTTTCAAAGTTCCTTAACAGTGTGTGTGTGTATGTATATATATGTATATGTATATATGTGTATATATCTATATTAAAAAAAAAGTCCTGTAAACCAACAGCAGCAGCTAACGAGCCCGAAGATGGAGGAAAACAAAATCAGAGCTAAAAGCATCAGGAATATTGATATATATATATACTTCACTGGAAAAAACACTGTCGGCACAATGCGGCTAATTAACGCAAAACTCCCATAAAATGTTTTGAATTAAATGCTCATTATCAAAGGAATATTAAATTAGTTTTATCCACACGTCTAGTTGTCAGAGACGTCTCTTTGTTTGTGTGCATCCAGCAGGTCTATGTGTTGAATGAACATGAATTAAACAGCATCTAAAGCTCTTATTTTGACAGCTGATGGAGTCGTTGTTTCTATATTACAGCCACAGACTTTCTGTTCTGGAAAGAGACGTGGCTTTTAGGAGCTTTTAGGAGAGCTTTTATCGCCGCGGTTCTTTAAGTCCAATAAATACATATAGAAAGATTATAACGAAAATATTTTACACAGGAATCGATTACAGATTTATTTCTTTATCAGGTAGTGCTTTAAAAAAACAAAAATCACACTTTTCATTCTGGGTTTGTGATTTTGTTTTGCTCATTCACGCAATTTTTACGTAACTCTTTTTTTTTCTTTATCAAAATGTATGAAGATTTAAATACTCAGATATAAAATAGAAAAGTCATCTCATTTGTTACAAGTCATTTTCACACAGTGCTTCTTGGAAGAATCGGATTAATAATAAATCCGCTGCGATGAGGGGACTTACTGTGACATTAAAAGCTCTTGTCACTGATAGTTTGTGAAACGTTCCATTAATACCAGTATTTTCCTTGTTTCGCGATGGCGTGCCAGGATAGAAGAACCGTTGGGGACGTGGGTGCCGTTACGGTTAACCTTTTATTATTGGCTGCATCTGAGGGGGGATTCGAACACGCTTTGTATGAAGCAGCGTGCAGTTTCAGGTTCCATTATTAAGGGCCACAAATCAACCGGAGTGACAGCGAGATATATAGACGGAGGGGGTTTCCCCTCATACGAGGCAGGTTTGTGGCCGATGAATTCAAATTCGTAGAAAACACTTGTCGCATTTTGTCGAAGCTTAACTTCCTCTGAAGTGATTCGGCAGCTTCTTTTTCACCCCCGGGGGGGGAGGGGTGGGAGGGGTTGAGGTCGTTTTCCATATGAGGTAAATGAGACAAATAAACCTATTATACATTGAAGTTTTAGTTTTAAACTTCTTCCTTACATATGAAATGCTCTTTTCATATCTGATGGTTGTAGATTTGATTATTTGTACAAAACTTGTGATTTGTCTGAATGTTTGCCTCTTCACAGATTTTATTTTTATAAGACGCAGCAGTCCTTTTAGTTTGAAGTTTCACACAGGAAACGTAGTGACTGTAGGACTGTTTACTCTGGTAGCTCCGGAACCCCCCCACCCCCAACCACTGTGATTGAAACATTAAGAACAGCCATTAAACATTAAAAAACAGTCATTCAAACATTAAAAACTGATTCAAACATTAAAAACAGTCATTCAAACATTACAGTCATTTAAACATTAAAAACTGATTCAAACATTAAAAACAGTCATTCAAACATTACAGTCATTTAAACATTAAAAACTGATTCATACATTAAAAATAGTCATTCAAACATTTAAAACTGATTCAAACATTAAAAACAGTCATTCAAACATTACAAACAGTCATTTAAACATTTAAAACTGATTCAAACATTAAAAATAGTCATTCAAACATTAAAGACTGAAACGTTAAAAACACTGATTAAAACATTAAGAACAGCCATTAAACATTAAAAACAGTCATTTAAACATTAAAAACTGATTCAAACATTACAAACAGTCATTCAAACATTAAAAACTGATGCAAATATTACAAACAGTCATTCAAACATTAAAAACATTACAAACAGTCATTCAAACATTAAAAACATTACAAACAGTCATTCAAACATTAAAAACTGATGCAAACATTACAAACAGTCATTCGAACATTAAAAACTGATGCAAACATTAAAAATAGTCATTCAAACATTTAAAACTGATTCAAACATTAAAAACAGTCATTCAAACATTAAAAATAGTCATTCAAACATTAAAGACTGAAACATTAAAAACACTGATTAAAACATTAAGAACAGCCATTAAACATTAAAAACAGTCGTTCAAACATTAAAAACAGTCATTCAAACATTAAAAACTGTGATTCAAACTTTAAAAACAGTCATTAAAACAGCAGATTATTATTTAATTCTTTTATTTATGTTTTCAATAATGACACGCAGAACATCAGAACAAAGTTTCCTCACAAAACACAAGCTGGAATTTTTTTTGTTTTGTTGTAAGACGTCATAATGAATAAAGTGTTTTCTTCATCAGATGTGTCTGTTCTCTGTCTCAGGAGACCGTCCATCACATCGAGGAGGTGCTGGTCATGACGCCCCGCCGCTCCTCCTCGTCCTCCTCCCTCCTCAATGTTTTGCAGATGGCGCCCTCTGCTGGTGAGAAGCAGAGCGGGCAGTCGTCGTCAGACGAGAGCGACGGAGAGAGCGAGCCGACGGAGGGAACCGGCGAGAGCACAGGGGGAGATTACAAACTGAGGATAGGCGCCAACCTCCTCTCTTCCTCCTCCTCCTCCTCTTCATCATCGCTGTCCGCCACTCCTCAACACCCGGCCGGCGTCCCCTCGGAGCGGCCGTCAGACTTCAACCTGCAGGTCAGAGGTCAGAGTTCAGACGGTGTGACCGGAGGAAGAAGAGACGAGGAGGAGGAGAAAGAGGACGAGGAGGAGGAGGCGGTAGTGGGAGGAGGAGGAAGGGACAGCCACAGTGTGAACCTCCTCACGTTAACCTTCAGCAGGCTTGAAGAGGAGGAGGAGGAGGAAGAGGAGGCGAAATCCCATCCTGACATAGAGTCTCTCTTTCCTCCTGTCCCGCCCTCACAAACATGTGGCGCCGAGGGAGTCGCCATGGAAACCGTCTCCCTGTTTGAGGAGGAGGAGGAGGAGGAGGATGTAGACGAGCTCTGTGGATATATGAGGCGTTAGTGCCGGGCAGGACGTTGGCTGGTTTTGAAGGCTGCTTCACAGGAAGTGATGTCATCATCAGACAGACATTCCACATTCCCGATGATGACTGATCAAGAATCTCTTTTCTTAAATATTGCGAAGCGCCAAAAACTCATCAGAAATAATCCTGGTACTTGATTTTACGTGTCGGACAGCTAGAAGGTTCTTTTTTTTTTTTTTTTTGCATAGGACGAAAACCATTGTGGAGGCGCACCAATCAAAAAAAGAAATGAGTACATCTCCCTCCGAAATGACTCTGAGCCGCTGATGGAAAAACTGGTCCACCGACCGGACCGAACCTCAGGACGAGACACGGCTTTCCCACTTTTATTTTGTTTTAAATTTTTTTAAGGCAAACAAATCTGCCTTCAAACAGGATTAAACTGCTGCTAATCAAGTTTCCGGAATCTAAACTCTGAAATATGAAATAATACTCGGACGTAGTACGGATGAAATGAAAAGGCGGACTTCTCTCGACCTCTTTATTTCTTTTGAGCATCGCTGTCATGACAACGCCAACGGCAAAGCTGACGCTCTCATCGTTTCGTACTTCAAAATAAAAGCGCAGCAGCAGAAGTTCTGTAGACTTTAAAATTTAACGGTTCGTCTTTTCGTCCACACTCCAGGGGGGAAAAAAATGGGCCCTAAAAGTGTGCCGGGACCCACCAGTTGAGAACCACCTCCTGATCCCCCTTTGAATCTTTTTTTTTTAAGCCGTTTGTTTGGTGAAGAACGATCTTTGAACTCTAAAAGTTTATTTAACAAAAGAAATGTCAGCTGTTTTATTGGAACAAAATCAAAAACTTGATATTGAATAATAATGATGAACTCTTGATAATGAAATATTTATATGAAACTCTTCAGGCGAGGAGAAGGGAAAGTTTATAAAGTGTGTTTGCACCTCTTTGATGAGCAGCTAGAGGGCGACTCCATGGAGGAGGTTTTGTTTGCAGAGACCAAACAAACACATTTGATCAAACATGACATCCTGACGTCATTGTTTTTATAATAATCTGAACAAAGAGCAGCATTTTCAAAGTGTCTTCAGATGTTTGTTTGTTTTTTTTTTTTACCTGAAACTGTAGAAACAGAAAAACTCAAGAGAACTGCAACGGAAAAATAAGATTTTTAAGGGAATTAACTGTCAGCTCTGAACGCAGAACCGTTAATCAACTAGCAGAAAATGGATTTTATTCTGAATCCTTCGTTCGTTTTGTCTCTCGGGAACCGTCAACAGAAACGACGGCACGTAAGTGACGAACCTTTTTCAACTGTTTAAGAACATTTATTTTTTTATAATCGATAAGAAATAATTTAGTCTTTAAAACCATGATGTTTTCATGTTGTTACATCACTTACCTTCCGATAAAGTTGAATGTTTACTGCAGTGAAAGTTTAATATTGCACAGCCTGCTGTCATTTGTGCCATTGTGTTTTTTTTATTTTTTTTTTTATTAAATTCTGCCAGATTTCATGTTTAGAACAATATAATCCAACATATTTTGATCCACTTTAATGTATTTATACCGACCAAATCAACATGTATCAACTCAGTGTTACTCAGCCATAAAACAATATGTTACAACTCATACATGTTCCATGTTACACCTACTGTCCTGTTTTTTTTTTAAATTTTTATTTGACTCTTCAATGTCAAACTTACTTTACACAAATAAAACCTCACAAACATGTGAAACCAGTGTGTGTGTGTGTGAGAGCTGCATCATCTGAGGTTCAGGGAGGGACTTCACGGGAAACAGAAACTCAGCAGCCGTGTGTGATAGCTGTGTTTGTTTCCCTCCCTCTGTGTTCCGCCAAGAGCTTCCAGCTTTATAATAAAACCCCCGGCAGCCTCCTCAGCGAGCCACAACACAGTCCATGGAGGGACGATGGAGCTGTGGACGCTTCTCCTGCTCCTCCACCTGGGTAAAACTAAAATGCTCCGCTCCCCGCCCTCCGAACGCCACGACTCGTCTCTGCATTTCTTTTTTTTCTTTTTTTAACACCTTTTACAATCAGATTTGTGCATTTTGGCGTTGTAAATCTGCAGGAAGTCTCCCTTCTTAATTTGCAGGTTTAGTTGCAGATTTTATAACGGGAAGTTGTGATTGTTCTGCAGCGCCGTGCGTCTCCCTCCCGGCGCCCTCCAACGCCTCCATCTCCTCCTTCAACATGGAGCACACGCTGAGCTTCCTGCCGGGACCCCGGACGCCCTCCGACGCCCGCTTCGCGGTGGAGGTCCTCCGCTCCAGGTACCGGATCCTCGGAGGTTTTTCTCTCTCTGGCCTTACAGGAAGCTCCTCACTGAGATCTTGGATCGTTGAGGTTTGGTTTCGTCCTCAATGTCTTTGATTTGGCTCTCGGTTCATGTGTCGACTCACGGGTTTGGTTCAATTGTTACACTTTCCACCTAAAAAGCTCAGCCAGCACGTGGTTTGTTTTGCACATTGTAAATGAGGAGGTTTTTGTTGTTGATGAAGCTGTTTTTTGTTTTGCAAAGAGCTTCTGTTGACTTTTAGCAAAATTGAAAACTCTCGCAAATATGGCAATATGGAATATGCATTAATATTTTGATATTTCTTTAGTTTTGTTTTGTTTTACAGCTGTGTTCTCAGTTTTGTTTTGTCTTGAAAACAGCAACCGGCTGCGACCTCAAAGGTCAGCACCGCCCAGGTCAAAGTTCATCCACACCACATGCTCATGTTAATGTTTTGCGTCTGAGGCTGATGGGATTGTCGTTAGTTCTGCAGTTCTCTCACTGAAAACCAACCTGTTGGTGGCGCTGATAGGACGGACAGGTCGCTATGGATACCTGTGGCAAATTTTAAATCGTAATTTACCGTCAATCCAAGCCGACAGCCAATAATCAATCATCAGCATTTGGATCAACATCCATGACTTCACTGAATTGCGTGACGATCCAATCAAAAGAGTCGTTGGAGATGTTTCGGTCCCAAAGTTGTTGACAGCTAGTTCATAAGTTTCATGTTTCATTTTGGTCCCTGAAGTGTCTCTGAGTCAGCACTTCCCTTTCTGAGTAATAGAGCACTTGAAACCATCTTCATAATCAATGTAAGTTTCCTTTTTACTCGGCTGTAAGTGATTTATTGTTATTGACATGTGACTCTTGCCTGCGTTTGGTTGGTTGTGTTTTTTTTTCAATTTGGAGGAGGAGCTCGTGGAGGCCGGTTGTGTCGTGTTCGGAGCTGACGGCCGGACAGACGTGTAACCTCACCAAGGCCTTCAAGGACCCGTTCGACCACTACCAAGCCCGCGTCCAGGCCGCCGTGCCGGGCCAGAGGTCCAGTTGGACCGTAACCGGGCTGTTCCAGCCGCTGTCCGACAGTGAGACGCCGGCTTTACTCACATGACTCAAAAGTTTCAAATGTTCCTCACAGAGGGGTCAATTATTTATTATTAAATCCCATTTTTCAGTACTCGCCGGTCGTGTATAACAATAATTTATAATAATGTATGGAAGGATTAATCCAGTGATTCATGTTTTTGTTTTTTTCCCCACAGGTCCCAAAGTGCTATTTTTATTTGATTTTTAGCCGGTTTTTTTTAACAACAATACATGAAGTAATCATTTTAAAATATCACTTTTTTGTTATTTGGTCAGCTTGTGTTCTTACGATTTTATTTTTATTCTGATGAAAAAAGTTTCAGATATTTATCTATTTAGCAAACAATTTTGAACCGTTTTCCATCAACTATAGCTGCTTCTATCATTTAACCTTCACTTCAGCTGATTTTTTTTTTTCTTAGATGACAATTTAATCTGTTACTTTCATCTATTTATTACTTTTACTTAATTCAACCAAATCCATTCCATTAACTTTCATTCTCGCATCTTTGCTTCATTGATTTATTCTGAAACTAATCTCTTCCCACGTTGACTTGAGATTTGATTTGTTCCCACAGCCGTGTTGGGACCTCCCGACGTGTCCGTGTCCGGCTGCGGGAACTGTTTGGTCCTGACGCTCCGACTTCCTGCCGTCAAGACGTTCCAGCAGAACCCGCAGCTGAATGACCTCTACAGAGAATTAATCTTCAACGTGCGGAGAACCAGGGACGGAGCGCAGGTACGTGTCCGGCTGAAAGATCGAGAACTGTTTGGGGGTTTTGGTTTTGCAGTCCAGTAAAAACTCTTTCATTCACGGTGTTTCCTGCAGGGAGCTGAAACATACCTCATAATAAATCATTTCACGATGGATTTTTATACAAAAGGGTGACATTAAAAAAGGGTAAAACATAAATAACTGCACTAAACCAGTGCAGCGTTGATATCATGTAATATTAACAGCAGACGGACGCAGCGGAGCATTTAGTTGGCGGAGACCAAAAACAGAGCAAAAAGCGGGAATATTGAAGTTAATTCGTGTGGTGGACGTAACAGGCTTCATATTAATATAGTCTTTTTGAAGCTTATTTTTTAATGAATGTTTTATTATTTCCAGATGGACCTCCAGAAAACGAATAAGAAGGAGTGACTTTAGCTAACAACACCGAGATAACTGCTGGAGACATTTTATTAGGGCCCGAGCACCGATGGTGTGAAATCCCTATTGTTATCCAAGGAATTATTATTCTTTTCGTTCCTTATTTTTCTCCGCAAAGAACTGCATTTTTGGAGGCTTTATCATATTCAAGAACTCATGAAAGTTGGTACACGAATGTCTCCCGGCAACGTTTTTTTTTATTTTAGTGGCCCCGACCCGCCGGCTCCCCAACGTGCACCGTGCAAGGGCCTGCATATCACTACTTGCAGTTTTAATTGACTTTGTATTTGATGAGAGATGTTGAATGATAGTCTACGGAGCCGGAGGCTTTTTGGAGCCAACGTCTAGTGGCACTCAGTGGTATTGCAGCTTAAGACACTTCTGCTTCGGCTTCCTTTTGAGATACAAGTCTCGCTTTTATTCTCCACACCATAAAATATGAGTTTGTTTTCCACAGAGGCCTTTTGCAGCAAACAGGGACACGTAGCGGTCTGCCTTGAAGATTACAAGAGTTTTGACAGTAATAGGGTCCGTGTTCTGTGTTTCTACTGTTTTTTTTAAAACTGAAAAACCTCAGCGGTGCAGTAATCTGAGCTGTTTATCCTCCCTACAATAGGTTAACCTGATAAGATATCGTGAAACCACATCTGCATGTTTTATCTGAAGTCGTGTGCGTTTAGATGATCTGAAACTCAGCAGTGTGGAATACGGAGAAATCACAGCACGGCCTGCAACTCTCAGAGGAATTCACATTGTTGAGCAGAACACACGAGCTGAGAGGCGTTCGAGTTCCCTCAGGCACCTGGTGTTTTTTTTCTCTGACTGTGGTTTTAGTCTTCCTGTCTGCGACTTGTCTTCAAGGAAACACTCGGCCTCGATGAGAAAAACAAAAACAAAAACCTAAACTGTGTTTTTTTTTACATCAGAACCGACAGTCGATGCTAAACTTCTGATATTTAAACGTCAAGCTGTCAGAGTTTACTCCCTGTTTCCTGTTCGTGTTCAAAACTTTATTTTCTTCAGCATGTTTTACTAAACTAAAACTAGAAATCTGAAGAGTTAACCCGACAGACACCAGTGATTCGTGTTCATTTCCTGTTTTGATGACCTGCCTGTCGGCAGCCCTTTATGGGAAAAACAACACTGAACCAGGAAAATAACGAGCATCACTATGTTTTTTTCTACTGAAACAGTTTCTCTGGAATTACAAGGAATGTAATTAAAGCAAATGGTGAGCTGGAGTCAGACAGAAAAGAGCGCCACATTTTGAGTGTAAAGACCAAATAACATTTGCGACTTTCATCTTGAAATGTCGACTTTTGTTTCTCAAACTTTCCGTTTTAATCTGAAAATTCTAAATAGAAAAAGTTCTTTCTCTTACTTTGTGGCCGAGAGAAAACGAACAGCAGCATTTTTACAAATTGTATTTTTCATTTACATGTCATAAAAAGTGTATTAAAACGAGTACCGAGAACTTCTGGCGGAGGCTGTTGTTGTTTCTGCATTCTGAGAAAACTGGTTTTGCTTTTACGGTTACGTTTTTTTTTTTTTTAAGACACACTTTCTCTCTCCGCAACATCCTGAACGCACAAACCCGACCTCGTCTCGGGTCACGTGTGGGAGGTGTTTACCTGGAAATAAAAAAAACGTCGCTTGGTATCTCTGCCTGTGTTTTCAGTTCTCGCTGAGTCTGCCTTACAAGGAGGAGACGGTGATCACGTACCTGCAGTCCGGCGTGGAGTACTGCGTGACCGTCTCCGTCAAGTCGCTCTTCAGCTCCAAAGCCGTCTCCAGTGCGCCCCGCTGCGCCCTCACCAGCCCTCCTCCGGCCCAAAGCTCGCGTACGTCACTGCCGTTTGCGCCGTCACAGCATCCCACCGCGCCGAATACAACATAGTTATGTTGTTGGTTAATATTCACAGTGCACGTGGTCTTCGGCCTGATAGGCGCCTTCTCCGTGCTGGCGCTGCTCTTCACGGTGCTGGTCGTCCACGGCGGTCAGCTGAGCTTCGACTCGCTCCGGCGGCGCTTTCCCGGATCTCTGGTAACACATCCGGCTGCTGCGCCCTGAAAAATCGACTGTTCATCGTCAGCTGTAAAGTTTTCTCCAAAAAAAAGAAATACTTCACCTGCTCGCAGTGTCTCCGATGCCTTTGCTGCTTGTTTTCGTAGAGATTATTCCTGTTAATTCTTGTTAAAAAAAAAAAAAAGGAGTTTTTGCTGTCGAAGGTTTTTATCCTTTTAAAAGCTTTTTTTTTTTTGTACTTGTTAAAAAGACAGTTTTTCCTTCCCGCTGTCGGACATATCTTCATTTTTAAAGCAATTTTGTCCTTCCAGCTGTCGTCCGTTTTATTCCTTTTAAAAGAGAGTTTTTCACTCTAGCTGCTGGAGCTTTTATTCCTGTTAAAAAGGGAAATGTCCTTTCCTGCTGGTTTTATTAATGCTAAAAGGGAGTTTTTCCTTCTAGCTGTCCGATGTTTTAATCCTGTTTAAAGCTAGTTTTTCTTTTTCATTCCCATCATTTCTGTTAAAACCAGCTGTTGAAGGTTTTTATTCCTTTTAAATGGAAGTTTTTCCTTCCAGCTGTTGAAGGTTTTTATTCCTGTTAAAAGGGAGTTTTTCCTTCCAGCTCTAAATTGAATTGACTCGTATCCACCGCCCTGCTTGCCTGAAATACTCACCAGATATAAATGTGCTAAAATTAGTCCCTGACACATGAACTGTTTTCTCCGATTAGAGTAAAAACTCTTATTGTAGGAACTTTTCTGTCTGATCCTTTGCAGTTATCGGAGGCTCCTAAACAGCCCTAATGAGACTTGAAGACGAGTTACTATTATCGGCGAGCTTGTTTGAGTCTGGCTCTCTTATCTGCAGTCGTACTTCCTCCTCCGAGGCCTGAACTGTGGGAGTGCGCCGCCCGACCTCTCGGGTTACGGCTCGGCCTGTCAGCTGCTTGACAACGACTCCTCCAACTGTCTGAGAGGAAGCTCGGACGGACCGGACGGAGGCCGGACGACCGCAGGAGCTTGTTTGGATGCGCCTGATTCGACCGACGGGTTCTGAGAGTTCTCGTCGAAACTTGGCATTTACGAGGAGAAAAATATGACCTTTGACCCCACTGAACACCAAGATATCACAGCACCTGATTATGTGTTCCCATTGTTATAAAACTGGAAAGCTTTTCACAATTATTTTCTTAATTAAAAAAAAAACAGAATAAATTAACAGACATCTTGGAGATTTATTATCATGAATAGATCATCATTTCTTATTCAAATTTACTTTATTTGAATATTTTCACTACATTTATTTAATCTCAGATTGAGATTTTACAAACATCAGTTATTACATATTTGAAGCATTGTTACAGTTTTAAAGGCGCAAATCTGTACGATTTTGAGCACCGTCTTGCAATACCACTTTGTACGTTAGGGGGCGGTAGTGAGTCCCTCCAGTATAGCGTTTCAGCAGTTCTGTTAGATTTTGCATACTCTTGCCTGCCAATATTTACCAGTTGTCTTTTTTATGTTCTAATAAATGATTTCAAAGTTAAATTGAATCGACTCAAGTTGTTGTTTGACTAAAAATAAAATAAAAATAAAATATAAAAGTGGCAGTTATTACAGCTGTTTCGGTTTGGAATTGTCCAAACAAATGTCCAATATGTAATTAATGATGAGATTATTTATATTATTACAGAGCAGATCCACCATAGATCTGTCCTCCTGTATGGTTAATTTCTAGTAGCGAAAACGAACCACAGACAGTTAAACAAAAAAAAAAGCCAAAACAAAACGGGGCACACACACACACACACACACACACACACACACACACACACACACACACACACACACACACACACACACACACACATAAATCAATGATGGAATTAATTTACCCGTATAATATGAGTGTAGGTGTGATTGTTGGACATTTAAAGGCAGACTGCGACTCTTGGATTCCTTGAAACGCGCACGTTCTTCTGCGCAAGAGAAGTTTCGTTTCCGCGTACTTCCCCGCCTTCTGTCACTGAACGCTACCAGGAAACAACACACACACACACACTCTCACACACTCTGCCGGACTACATGACAGTGAACGGATAACATGCCCGCTGCTGTTTGTGTCTTTGTCCTCGTGTTTTCATCTCTGTGCGGGTCCACAGGTAAAAAAAAAAAAAAAAATTAGGAGAAGAAAAAAGGTCGCTTTTTTCTGTTTGTTTTTTAATCGATCCGCTGATTTACAGCGTGTGTGTGTGTGTGTGTGTGCGTGCGCGGATCATTAACTGTCCTACCTGTATAAAACACTGCAGGCGAGAACTTCAGGCCGCTGTTAGTTTAATAATATTTACAAGTAGATGAATTGAAGGATATTTCAACACCTTTCAACTGAATTTATTTTATGTGAATTTAAAAACAGGTGGTTTTGTGGCTTGAAAGGTGATCAGCTGACTAAATATGCATCCGGGGAACCAGAAGCTTTTCTTTTAATCAAAAGGAATAAGAGGTGTGAACTTTGAACCCCCTGTACTGAGGTAGTAAAAACAACAACGGCAGTAGTAGCTATGTAAACTGACTGTGTACTTTGGATCTGTGCAGCGGTGTCGGGACTCCTCAGCGGACCCTCCAATGTCCGCCTGACCTCCTACAACATGAACCTGGTGCTGAGGTGGGACCGACCCGAGGGGGGGGGCGACGGCCTGACCTACACCACCGAGTACAGGTGAGTCCATGCGGTTTATTCGTCAATAGAATCATAAGTTAGACTAAAAAAATATGTCAGAAAAGTAATGAAAAATGACAACACAAACCAACAGATTATTCACATTTAAAGAGCTGGAAACAGATGGTTAAGAAACAAAGGACTTGATTGATAAAAAAAATAAAAAAATCCAGTTAATTGCTGGTTTCCAGCCAGCAGTGCCGGTTATTTATTTAAAAATCTCCCCATGTTTCACTTTTGAAGTTGTCTGACCTCACTCAGAGATTCACTCGGTCCTTTCCAGCTGGTTTAACGCTGCTTTGCGTATGAATAGGTGATAATGTGCTTCATTATTTGTGTGGTTCCGCTTCTCCGGTAAAGAACATTTTACTTCCTGTTAAAATAAATGATTAGAGAGCAGAGCTTTGGGTTTCTGTTAATCAGATGCCGCCGTGACATTCGAGACTTTTCTTGTTATGAATCTTCTCTTCTGACATAAAAAACGTGACTGAGTCATGATAAAAGACAAACAAAAGGTTGGTCTACTTCTGCAGGAATGATAGAAGGTGTTGTTCGTTGTGACCTACTTATAGAGAACTATCATCTATCTTAGATTTTTCAGCCTATGTTGGATTGTTTTGGTTTTTGCTGGACAGTGTTGTTTTTGAGGTCGTTCTTTCTCGGGAAAAATCTCCAAGGACGCAATCGAGGGAATTCCTTCACAATTGGCGGAAACGCTTAGACGTACTGACTAGATTTTGGGGGTCAAAGGTCAAAGTCATCGTGACCTTTCGACCCCTTTTGTCCAATCGCGTTAGAGGAAATTCAAATTTGACACGAGGGTTCTTTCGGACTCGAGGAAGATGTGATTGGTTGACCGCACCTCCGTCTATATACTTGCACTTAGTTGCGTTTTGCGTGACTTTAAACGGAGTTGTGTCGTCTCAAATCACCGTTAACGCCAACACATCTGCAGCTTTGTTTGGTTATTTTACCCCCAAAAATATACAGTGGTACTTAGTGAAACATTTTGAACAGTTTGAAAATACTTTACTGTCTGCTACGTGGCCACGATGGCGACTGTTGGAAAACCCAAAACAGCAAAATATTCAAAAAAAAATTAAAAAAGGAGTCTAAAAGTCCCCCGCCCAAAAAAAAACAGTAAATGAAGATGAATGCTAATGCTGCTCTGCTGGAAGTTTAAATAGTTTGATAACATATTAGCCATAAAGAAACAGTATGAGTATAATAATGTGTTAAGGTGGTCGTAACATGTTTTCAATGCATATTCACAAAACTAGACCAAATGTCAGAGGATAATTTGGATTAATTAAAAAGTAATTTAAAAAAAAGAGTATTGACACACGGAAACACACTTTAAAACACACACACTGTCTCTCTTGGTGTTTCTCCCCACAGTCGAACCATCGAGGGTTTTTTTTTCTTTTTTTTTTTTTTGTGTGTATTTTGTTGTCCCAAACACTTGAAACTGAAGATGTGTGATGTCAGAAGTGCGTGTTTGTTGTCTCAGGAGTTCAGTCACAGAGTACCGACCCGGCTGCATGAACACCTCCGGCCTCCAGTGTGACTTCACCTCCTTCAACGTCACCGTGTATGGGAGGTATTCGGGCCGAGTTCGGGCGCAGCTCGGAGCCAAGAGCTCCTCCTGGGTGCAGAGCAACGAGATCACCTTGGACAAAGACAGTGAGTGAAAACAAAAAAAACCTCTTCGTATTCAGTCTGAAACTTGGCACATGTGTCGTTTTTTTTATTACCGGGGAAAAAAACATTTGAATACATTGTTTAATGGATGGATTTAGAATATTTTGTGGAAGTTATTCTGATGAACTTTTGCTCTATTAAAAGTTAATGCAAAAACAACAACAAAAGTTCATAGTACACGATCTGATTAGCACCCAGCTAACAGATATTTACAGATTCAATAAATATATATATATATATATATATATAATATAACTCTGGATTTACAGAAGTCCTCACGGAGCCATGCAATTTCCATAATTAAACTCTGAGCTCTACTTTCCTACTTTCCTTTGCTGCTTTATCTACAAGCGGTTTGTCAGCTTTTACCTCCCGTTTCATGCGTATATGTTCTTCTCTCCTCGTCTTCCTCCTCAGGCGTCATCGGTCCGCCCGGCGTGTCTCTCCTCTCCAACAAGGCGACTCTGGAAGTGAGCATTATAGATCCGCAGTTCATGATCTCGCCGCTGAGGCACATGTACAGCGTGGCCACCTACAACATCACGTACTGGAAGGACGACCAGAGAGAAAAGGTCGGTCACCCCCCCTGCGGACGTCTGTGGGAGGATTGTGGGAGTTGGAGTTTGTTGGACCAACTTCTTTTCTCTGCTGCTTTCCTTGCAGACCAGAAGCATCGGCAACCTCCAACAGAACCGGGTGGTCCTGAACGACCTGGAGCCCTGGAGCAAGTACTGCATCCAGGTCATAATCCTCACGGACAGGAACGTCAACCCCAGCGAGCCCAGTGCCATCGTCTGTGAGAGCACCACCAATGGTAGGCATCTTTACCGACGAGTCAGCAAATCCTGAATCCGCCTAAAAGGATTTGATGTGCCAGTGCCGAAAATCAGTCATCGGTCAGCCATCCAAAATTATGTCAGAATATAAAAGATTAATTGTACTGCCAGCAAACCTCACTCACTCCTCAGAGACAGTTTGATCATGGAGTTTTAATGGTTTCTGAAGAAACTTTCTGGAACTGACCTTCATGTCTCAGAGCCAGTTCAGATCGTAGACTGAATATAAAAGTGTTCGTAGCTTCCGGGTCTGAAAAATGGTTCTGATGCAGAAGTTTCTTAAACTGCAATGTCACCGAGTGCCACTAGAGGTCGGCTCCAAAAAGCCTCCGGTTCCATAGACTCCTATTCAACTTCTCTCTTCAAATACAAGGTCAATAAAATGTCTCCAGCAGTTATCTCGGTGTTGTTAGCTAAAGTCACTCCTTCTTATTAGTTTTCTGGAGGTCCATATAAAAATAATCCCTCATTCATTAGAAAATAGGATTCAAAAAGACCTGTTTTTGGGGGTGTGTCTGTTTGATTGACAGGCCTGTGGTGCAGTCATGTTACAGCTATCGGTGGGGGGGATGTAGTATCGTTAGGTTTCCAATCAGATCAGTCAGATCCACCGCTGGCTCATCCCCCCACATTATCCAAATATGGTTAATTCCTGCTCCAAACTGCTCCGAACTATCAAAGATGGTGACGGCTGAAATACTGAACTGAACTTGACGTGTAATGTCACTCTCGCTTTAGATTTGTGACGAGATGATTTAATTCCCGAGTCTACAACATCCTGAAAGCTGCCAGTTTTACAAAAAAAACTGGCAGACAGACGATGAAACATCTCCACAGCAGCGACTACAATATATAGAAAATATTCATTTTTGTGTAACAAAAATAATCATAATAATACTAATCATAAATTGTTATTTTTATATAGCGCTTTTCAAGATACTCAAAGACACCTTACAGGTTAAATTGATCAAAACAACACAATAAAAAGCATAAATCACTCAAAAAAAATCACGTTAAAATCCGCTAATAACGGTAAAAACCATGAGTCCGACATTAACTGTATTAATTGTAACATCAGCTTGTGTTTGTTTATATTCCATTTTTGTGGTCATATTTGCCTGTTGCTGCCTGCAGCTTCGATGTTGTCTGTGTACGAAGCTGGACAAAAATATTTACAGGATTTCACGTGTGAGTTTGACAGCGAGTCACACGGGATTTAAAGCCATTGTCTATCTGGTTGTTTTGCAGAAGAAGAAGCTCCGTGGGTGGCGGCCGTGGTGGCGTTCGTCGTCATGGTGGCGGCGCTGGTCGTGGTGGTGCTCGCCGTGGTGTACTGGAGGAAAATCTACCAGTTTCTCTGTCCCAAAGATACGCTGCCGGAGTACCTCAAAGATGTGTGTGTTGTTGTTGTTGTGTTTTTTATTTATGTGTCTGCACTGATTTTAGTGCACGAGGTTGTTTGTAATGACGGATTCACCCCCCTCCCACTCCCACGCCCCCTCCCACTCCCCCCACCTCCACAGACGATGCTGGTGCCACTCAACTCGACCATTTACCTGGCCATGAGGGACTCGCACCCAGTCGAGGAGGTCTACCACCCTGTCAGCATCGTTGCTGTGGAGGAAAGGCTCCCTCTGGAGGCAGCAGGGAGCAGCTGCAGCGAGTAGCCCGAAGTCACGGTGGAGGAGAGGTGGAAGGTGGAGGAGGAAAAGGGCTGCAGGCTGCAGTCAGGTGGGACTCGTTAGAGATCACCGGCTGGGGCAACTTTTAAAGACTCTGACGTGGTCAGTTCTCGCTTGACCTTTGAGTTTTAAGGCGATGAATCCCACATTATTCCTGGAGGCAGGTGTGGAGCTGCAGAGACGAGCTGGTAGAGGATGGAGGCCTCATCCAGGTGGCGTATTTATGAGCTCCACGGTCGCAGCAGAAGACTGTAATTAACTGAAGGAGCGCGGCGCGGCTCGCCGCCCACTCTGATAGTGATACTGTGAAAATACGGCTGTGGACCTGTGTGCGATCGGTGCATTGTGAGAAGCAGACATGGATTAACGTGCCCCCGTTGTGGCATTTTGAAGGTCTTTCTTTTTTTAAATGGAGGAATCGGTAGTGATAGAATCTCAGACTGGACGTGTGTCAGTCAGCAAACAAACACGAAGTATTTATGTTTTTACTCAGTCAAGCTTAAATAAAGTTTTGCTATGAGTTGGTGTGTTCATGTTGGGTTCATTTGGTTTTACTGTGTCACACTTTCATGTAAATAATGAGGAAGTTTGAAGGATTTTGGAAAACATTTAAAAATGTTCTGACGCGTAAACCAGAGAAGAAATATTCCAGAGTTGATCAATCGAACTGTAGCTGATCAGACGTATTGATCGTGTTTCCTCCTCTGTAGGAAAGGTTTGATTTCCTTGAGTTTCATCTTCCCGTTGAAGCAGCGTTCAGATTAAACTCTCTCAACAGAATGCATAAAGTAAACACATTATAAATAATAACCCTACAAACAACAGGTTCCCGCTATTTCCTGGAATTTCTGGAATATCCTGGAGTTATAAAACATCTCTTCCAGGCATTAAAATCAGGGGGTTGGATCATTTTTTTTCCTGGAAAAACATGGTGTTTAGTTTAAATGTGATCACACTGTTATATTCTCCCTGCAGTATTTTTCTATCTGGTGTTATCAAACTTGTTTACAAAAATCATTTCAGTCAGCAACGAAGGCAAACATGCAGGAAAATCAACATTTCAAGCGCTTCGGCTCAAAAACGACACGGTGTTTAGGCAGAGAAACGCCCGTCAACTAGTAGATAAAGCTCACAAACTGCTGGGAATAAAATAATGTGGCTGCATTTTGTCTGATTAACACAAAGATAACTGTTTTTCCTTCATTATAGGTCATGGAAATTCATTTTTAGTCAGTGACAGTCAGGGAATTTGACATTTGACTTTCCACAAAAAGATATTTTTTTCCTGTAAGATGTGCTGTACACCTGGTTCACTGGTCATTTACTGAGTTTTAACCTGCATTTGTGGATGAGACTTTAAACATCAAACAAAAAGTGTGGAAATGTTCCTGAGCCCATGCAGTGATTTCCACTGTAAATCTGTGTCTGTTTTTATGCAGTGCCAAGGTAAAAAAAAAAAAATGAAATAAAATAAAATAACTAAAAAAAAACTATTAAAGTTATTTCCAACACTACTTTATTCAATATGTCAATTTACTACATACCTTTGAAATCCCCAATGAGGAAATATGATCAGAAGTGTTTGGGCCTTTATTTTCTTGAAAAATCGGTCGGTTAGAGTGAAGACAGCCAAGGCAACTCTCCAACTCTCCCTGCCTCAACCTTCATCAAGCTGCAGATGTACCACTGGAAAAAACATTACTGTGAATATTTTGTGATTCTTGGTTATCTAGTCACAAATATTCTGTGTCAAAGACAAATACTGTAAAGCAGAGGAGACCATTTTGGGGCCCCGTGGGGAACATTTGGCTCCTTCTTTGTTTTGGCCCACCAATGCATTTAACAAACTCAGTGCTTGTTCTCCTTTTTCTTAAGTGCTGTGATATCCTAACAGTAATCACGGAAAAACTGTGTCTACCTGTGTCCCTATATAAACCTATACTACTGTACTGTATTTACAGTAACTGTGTTCTCATATAAGCCTTAAAGGGCGGCACGGTGGTGCAGTGGTTAGCACTGTCACCTCACAGCAAAAAAGGTTCCGGGTTCGAATCCGGTCCTGGGCCTTTCTGTGCGGAGTTTGCATGTTCTCCCTGTGCTTGCGTGGGTTCTCTCCAGGTTCTCCGGCTTCCTCCCATCATCCAAAAACATGCACCTCAGGTCAGGTTACCTGGCGCCGCGCTAGTGGCAGCCTGCTGCAGCAGCTCCCCCCTGAGAGCCCCCCTGCTGTAGCGAAGAAATTTCCCCTCGGGGATTAATAAAGTGTATAAAATTTAAAAAAAATCAAATCAAATAACCATATCTAACGAGCACATTTTTGTTCCTCTTGCATGCGAGGGAGTTGACTGTATCCCCCCGCAGCTTGTTATCAGACCAGCACAAGGCCGATCTGAGCAAGGTGCGGTCAACCCTCCCTTGGTCAAAATGACCCGCAGCTGTGTTCAACCAAGTTCTATTTCATTTTCATATTTTTGGGGATCATTGGTGACAAGGAGGCTGTGAGGGTTTCTTTAAAGAATGATCACCAATGATCCCAAAAAATATAAAAAATATTTCTATATTATACTATAATATTATATTATATATATATATATAATGTTATACTAAAAATATAAAAATATTTCTATATTTTTATATTTTTATAAAATAGAACTTGGTTGAACACAGCTGCGGGTCATTTTAACCCGAGGACAACGGGATCGTTAACTCTATAATAATGAGACACACACTGCGCTCTGTGTCAGACTTTCACAGATTCTCTGTACTCTGTATTGTCTGAACCTTTCTGCAGAAAGCTTTGACTAAAGAACCGTAAAGACACATCTCGACTCAGACTCATCATTTCCAGATTTCCACCACATTACTAACTGGAAATTTTGGGGAAACTGGCAAGATGACGATACAATTTCTGACAATCATTTCTGCGGAATACTAAAATTGCGCAATTTTGTATTTATTTGATTTTAGATTTGGTTGTTTAATTGAATTGAATTGAATTCTATTTTATTTGTATATACTGTACTTTTTTATACTTTTACTAGGTAGGTAGGTAGGTAGGTAGGTAGGTAGGTAGGTAGGTAGTTACTTTATTAATCCCCAAGGGGAAATTTTTTTTCGCTACAGCAGCATACAGGAAGCAATAAGATAATAATAGAATAATAAAAAGCAATAAAATAGCAGTAAAAAAAAATTAAATATAAAATGCGCAGTATATACAGTACAGTATATATCTATATATATATATATTATATATATATTATATACAATATATATTTACTACCTCTATTTGTATTCTGTGCCCTCCTTTCTGTCTCTGAGCAGCTTCACACCGCTAAAGCAGCCTCTCTCTCCTCTGTCCTGATCCTTTTTGACCTTTCTGCTGCATTTGACACGGTGAACCTTCATGGAAAAATAATTTGACGTCTTTTATTTTGAAGCCCCACCGGAAGAGCGCATCCAGGCAGCACGTCGGAGAAGAGGGGCGGGGCGAGCCGAGTCCGTCCGAGCGAGCGAGCGAGCTGGTGTCTGGCCGAAGTGCACGCGTCGAGCCCTCGGTGGGAGGATAGCTGTCAGTCTCCGGCTAAATATCGACGATGGCCGTCGTGTTTTCCTTCGCTCTTCTGCTTCTGAGCCTCCGCAGCTCCGCCGGTGAGTTCCCCCCCGCTGCTCCGTTTGTTCCACCGGAGCCACCGACTGTTAAATACTAGCACGGAGGCCTGATATTAGCTGTTAGCTTCTCCGCATATTTAGGGGAGGTCTTCACCCAGCAAGGGTTGAATTTATCGATATACATATACAGTATGTGGTTTTTTTTTGTTGTTGTTTTTTTTAAAGAGCCTCCTGTGTCGTAGTCAAGCAGCTATCAGTCTGTTGTCGTCGCGTTTCCAAGTCATTTACATCTGCTGGCGGCTTACAACGCGTAGTTACGACACTTTATTGTCTTTGTAGACGTGCAAAACGTGAAGTTTGGTGGTCTGTCAGCAGCAAGCGATGGATAAAATTGAATCAAAAACTTGATCAAGAAAACAAGACGTAAGAAGGAAAACCACACGAGCTGCATTGTAATAAGTAGACAAACTAAAACTGGCTCATGGAAATGAACATTATCGTCCATATACATGTTTTTGTAATTCTACGGTTGTGCAGTTAAAAAGGTGACATCTGGTTTTAAAGGTGCTCAATAACCCACAAATAGGTTTTCCTAATAACAGCTTTATTAGTGTAATGCAGTTACTCTAATGCAATGGACTAAATGCACCACTGGGATTTATTTTTATTTTTTATTCTTTATACCAGGATAAGGTTTGGGAGTAGACCCTATGATGCCAAATTAAATAAAAATCACCAAAAGGTTTTGTCATTAAGCTCTTTGGATGTTGTTTATTTATTACTTTCTCCAGCTTTTTTTTTTTTTTTTTTTTTTTAAATTTTTTGGAATATCGTACACAGATATGGTGACCGACGAAGGTCAAACGTAATGTGAAATTGCATATTTTTAAGCACATTTTGGGGAAAACGCTGGGTATTTTTCTGATTGTTTGTTTTGGCGGTTTGCTGATTGCAGATATCTCATTTTATCTTCTTCTGCAAACCAAAAATACAGCATTTATGCTTTTTAAAATCAAATTGGCCACATTAAAAACATAAAAGTCGTCAACATTAAGAGCCCGTTCCACCCCTTTACTGTCTATTGAAGCAATCTCCAGTCCGCCGTGTTTATTTGTTCTAAAACCAGCTGTGACCCTTATCGTCTTGCAAAGGTGATTTAAATGTTGGTTTGCATGCTGAATTGTTTTCCTTACCTTTTATAACACTTAAGCGCAGCACCAACGTGTTTATTCTCTGCACCTAAACTCACTACAAGCTTAATTATTTCTGTGCTTGGTGATTATGCAGCACAGACAGTACATTTTTAAACCGTCATTGTCATGATAATAGTCCAAAATTATGTAGAAATGCAGACTTTATAGTTCCAGTAAAACCTGACTTCTCTTCATGAGAAAAATGTGGCTTGAAAAGTCCAAATTAAACCGTGTGTTTTTGGGAGATGTTTCCAGTTCCTCTATCGAGCGCCTGTGAACACTGCGCTGACTAGAACTTTTCTCTTGTTTGAAAAAAAAAATGGGGAGTTTCAGTCCCGGTTGGTCTCTTCCTGTTCATGGGATATAAATAAAACAACAGCGAGTGTGTTTGAATAGCAGGGAGGAGCTGGCTAAAGCGGATCTTACTTTTTAAAAGACAAAAAAAAAAAGAAACAATTTTAATCGTTATATAGACAGAAAAAACATACTAGGTCTTATTTTATGTTGGATTTTAAACTGAAGAGTTTGTTTCCATCGTGTAGCGTGTGGTCTCTGTCTTCTAGAGGGATCGTTGCACCCACAGACTGGATATAAAAGTGTTCGTAGCTTCCGGGTCTGAAAAATAAGCTGCAATACCACCGAGTGCCACTAGAGGTCGGCTCCAAAAAAAAGCCTCCGGCTCCGTAGACTCCCATTCAACTTCTCATTAAATTCGAAGTCAATACATTTCAGTTTAACTAAAGTCTCGCCTTCTTATTATTTTCTGGCGGTCTGTCACTGAAGGCTTTATTTGCATGTTTTAGTTTTTTACAGAAGCGTCTAATCTCACACATGTTTTTACCAGTTCTTCGTTTTAATGCCGTCTTCTTCTGCGTAGTTTTTGGTGCATTGCCGCCACCTTCTGGTGACAGTACCGCGCCACTACCACCAGGCGGCAGTAAAAATCAGGGAAAAAGACGGGACGATAGTCGCATTAACTAGTCACTTATTTGTAATTTCATAACTATTCAAGCGTTCGAACATCACGATCTTCCTCTTTTAGTCCGTTTATAGTGAGACATGTAGACTCGATTTGGATAATATAATTATTTGGTCGTAATCATTAAAGTTGACAGCGATTAGTTTCCATAATTGTCAGAATTGTTCATCTGAATAAAAATAGAAAAGTCACATTTCCATCAATAATTCGACATCGTTTTAAGGTTTGACTCTTTTGATGACAACATCTTTTTATTTCTTCTGTGGTTTAATGGCACACGAGTGGTGAATTGGCTTCCCACAGCTGTTTATCTCAAATCTTTTAACTTGTAATATTTTACATTTCAATGAGATTCTTCTGACATTCACTTCCTGCTGTTTCAAAAACAATAAAGGAGCCCGAAGACTTGAACGAATGTTTTCCAACATTCAGAGCCAATAAATGACTCACTCTCCGTCACGATATGTTGACAATACAAACATTAACGGTTGTAGAAAATCATGCAGACCTTCCTGCAGCAGCTTGACAGACTCTGGTCTGGTATTTTTTTTCTTAATGGTTTGCTCTGCTGTAAAACTTGAGATGAAACGATAAATCAAAATTCATAAATCAACTTTTCTCTCATCACCTGATCCGTCTCATGCCGAGTCTTCGTTTGGTTTCAGTTTGACGGTTTCTGTGTGTGACTCAGAGGTTATAAAGGTGCCCCACCTTTATAACCTTTATATCCTCAGTGCTATGAAAGCTACGTGTTTATGGAAAAAGGAAGCTCTTTATCTGCCCTGACTTAAAAAAAAATTAAATTAAATTAAAAAATTAAAAAAGATGCCGTGACTGCGGCGTTTTTTAATTTTCTTCCTTCTTGCATTACACGTTAACAGGACTTCGGTTTTAGGTCAAAGTGGAGATTTAAACGAAGCTATTAACAGTGTAAGATGGGTGTGTTGAAGGTGACACACCGTTGGTGTATTTAGAGTTGTGAAACACCATCACAGTGGGAGGACAGTTTTCTGGACTCACCCCAGTAAAACTTTTATTAAACTTTTAACTTATCACAGCAGTAATCTCTGAATTGAGGGATTTTTAGAGTTGCGAAAAATCAGTTCTGTGTTGTTCAGGAAGTTGCAAACTTGCAGTTGCAACGATGAATAAAAAATGTAAGCAATCTGCGTGATAGTTATTGCAAAATGTCCTCTATTTTCTAGAGAATGTTGACAACAGAGGTGTTACAGCACAAATTAAGCCTTTCAAAATGAAATTTGTGACATCAACAAAAATAACTTCTCGTAAACTGCATCGATTTTATGAATTTTAATGGTTAAATTTTTTTCTTTTAAATTCTCTTAGCTAATTTTGGCAATTTTATCGCAAAAATAAAATCCCGTAATATTGCAAATTACATCACTATTAAAAAAAAAGAAGCCTTTTTGTAACTCTTATTTGTGTTGATTTTGATGAATTAATCAAACTTGGGAGGACTTCCTCACGAAGGTTGCGACTTCTCGGCACCCCGCGCTCGTCGCGATGCAGCTCACTGTTCACGCGCAACAGGAACCGACTCGAGACTTTCTGATCTACCGTCCATAAAAAAACTTTTTTAAAATATTTTTTTTTTTTTTTTTTTAAATAAAATACGTACAAATGGTCCTGTTCTAAAACCCTTTGGAGACTTTAGGTATCATACTCGGAGGATTTAAAGTGGTTGGTCTCATGTTTTTCGGAGGTACGTTGTTCACAACAAACTTCATTCGTAACGCAGAATACTGCAGAATACTGCTTTGTTTCAGTAGTTGATTGTAGGAGATGATTGTGATTTTTCTTTTTGGGTATTTGTGCGGCGGCGGCTGGGAAACCGTCATGAGACGGACAGACGATAAAAGATTGAGAAGAACTGAGTCGGTGAGGAAAAATAGCTTTCAACCATTTCGTCCAAAAACGAGTCCACAGAGACCGAGACTCTGCTCAGACATTTCCTGCTTTTGTCATGTGAGACATGACGGGGATCGAAACTTCTTTCATGTACTTTTTTTTGGTAACCTTCTTTCACCTTCTTTTTTTGGAAGCAGCAGGTGGTGGTGTATTGTTAGAGTTCACCATGTTCCTTCGTGTCTCATCTAAACACAGGTGTTGGAAACAGACAGAATTATCCGGTGATTACTTCCTCTTTTTGCAGGTCTCGGTCTCAAGTTTAGATTTTTCTTCTTCACATAAATAATATTTATGTTCTTATTTCTTTTCTTTTCATAATGAGTTTTCTAAATGCAACTTCCTCTGGTTTTCCGAGAGGCAGTTCAAAACTACACGAAATGTCTTCAGTACTCTATAAAAACGTCATATTTTGATACACATTTTTGTAAACCTTTCTGCTTCTCGGGCGGCAGGGGACATTTCTGCATTCTCACTTCCAGTGCTGTCGCAGTAGTTTCTGTTCCACACCAATGCTGCACTCGCTGCATTTGTTGTGAAACCTTTTCTAAATGCTTCTGCTGATGTTCTGCATTCGTCTCGGTGTCGGCCGGGTTCATGTGCAGAGCCGAAGCAACGCTGAATGAGTCCCACCAACAAGTCCTGTGTGGAGGCTGCTGTTGTGTGGTAGAGGGAGGAGAAACTGGAGCAGAGGAACATCAGATTTTAGGGAACAATAATCTTCAACATCAAGAGCAAAGTGTTCCTGAGCCCATGCGGTGATTTCCACCACAGAGTCGTGGCTGTTTTAAAGCAGCGCCATATGGTCCCTTGCGTCAGATTTTCGGTCCATTCTCTTGCCTCTTCGCAGGCAGAGAACCCTGGAGAACCCTGTTGCCGTGGCGCCACAGCTCAGGTAGTTTCCAGGTGAATGTTTTCTCCCTCAGGGTCCTGAGGGCAGACTGAGATACTGACTCGCACACGATG
Source organism: Brachyistius frenatus (assembly GCF_029030835.1). Taxonomy (NCBI): domain Eukaryota; kingdom Metazoa; phylum Chordata; class Actinopteri; family Embiotocidae; genus Brachyistius; species Brachyistius frenatus. The sequence continues at coordinate 43,158 of NW_027211167.1, forward strand.
TTCGGATTTGTTCAGCCAGAGAAACACTGCAGCTTCCTCCAGACCTCATGTCCTCATGTAAGTCTCTCTCTCTCTCTCTCTCGCCCCCACCCCCCTTCGTCTTTTTTCCTTTTTCAGCTGGAACGGAGCTGCCTCCGCCGCGGGACGTCACTATGGTTACCCTGAACACAAATTACACCGTGACCTGGGACTGGGACGACAAGGGCGCCCCGGAGCCCGAGGCCGTCACCTTCACCACGCAGTTCGTCGGGTAGGCGACACGCTGCTATGTTCGGCCGAATCTGTGGTTTCCCCGTCGACGTTAATCTCTCCACTTTGCGATCGGATCGACCGTTACGTCGAGCGGCCAACATCCTCTCAGACACGTTTGTTCGCTCCGTTCCGGCGAGGAGACACAAAAACATCTGTCCGAGGTCCGCTGCCGTGGGCCGAGGCGGCGAGAGCGCCCTCGCCGGACCTCCAGAGTGTGTAACCCAACACAACGAGAGGAAACGGCGTCGGGAACTCAAAAGTCGTTACCGGCAGAGAAGCCGAGTTGGAGCCAGGAAGTTTGTCACACTTGAAGGAGCTGAGGAGTAATTCGAGATTATATATCGCACAGTGAAAACTAGCGCCGATATGAGAGCCAAGATAACAAAGAAGAAAATATGATTCAATTTCTTCACGCGGACTTGAGTCCCGGTGCTTCTCACCGTCGGGAAGGTTCCTCGGTGATTCTCGGTTCCACCGAATCCGTCGCTCCAGGGTCTTTGTGTGCGTGTGCGTGCGTGCGTGCGTGCGTGTTTGTTTGTTGCGATTTAAAATAAACCCCAAAAATACTTGGTTTTTCAGCCGCTTTCCTTTATAATTTATAATGTGATCGTTGCAGGGAGGAAACGTATGAAGTAACGAATGCCTCTCGTGCTCTCCGGTCTCCTTCAGGAAGTACCAGCTGAAGCGGGAGACTGCGAGGTGGATCACGCCGTGCGACGGGGCCGCGGGCCGCTCGTGTGACCTCACGCCATCGAACCTGCACTACCTGAGCATCTACGCGATCCGAGTGCGAGCCAGCGCCAACGGGCGTCACTCGACGTGGGTGATGAAGTTGTTCTGTCCCGACAAAGACGGTGAGACATAAAGCTGTTTTTTTTTTTTATTATTATTTAAACCAGGCGTTCACGTTGACGACTGCACCTGCCTCCGCGCTCCACTAGAGGGCGCGGCGGAGGGGGGGGGGGGGGAGGGGTGGATCTTGGTAGAAGAAAAACATCTGGATTTTCCCGATGTAAACGATTAGCAGGGCGGGGGGGGACGACGACAAAACAACACAACAAACGCTCAACAAACCAAAGACTTTTGAGGCGGCCGTCAAACGTGTAGTTTACAGCGGAGTTTTTAATCTCGGCTTAAATGTTCAGGCGGGCGGATACTTAGAGAGTCTACAGGTGTTCACACCAGCCTGCTGCAGCACGCGATCTCAGGGTGGTTCACCACAAACCATCAAAACAGGGACAGTCTGCTCTAACGTGCAAGAGGCGCAAACAGAAGAGCGAAACCAGTCTCGCGGGGTATGAGCAAACACCGTCAGGAAGTGGAAACACGAGTTTCACAAGTGGAAAAGAAAAAAAAAAAAAATAGGAATCTCACAGTTCCCAATTGTTTAACCGTTTTGATTCCTTGGTTTAAACTTCAGTATTTATTTATTGTTTTGGGACGACATTGCGGACAGAACAGGAACCTCGCCCGGTCGCCGACCTGACCTCTGACCTCTCACTAATGCTCCGCCCCCTCCTCTCTCCTCCAGCTGCGGTGGGCCCGCCGTCCCGAGTGGTCCTCACTCCGGCCGGAAGCGACCTGGACGTCGTCATCTCGGACCCTCTGAGCAGCGCCAACACCTCCATGAGGGAGCACATCCCCGAACTGAACTACCTCATCATGTACTGGGAACGCTCGGCGCAGGTAAGAGGGGAACGCCTCCTCTACGAAACACCAACCGCCCCGTTGTGTCACGCTTCACCAATTCCTTTTCCCCTCTCCCGGAATGCACCTGCCGAACCCTCTGAAGCCGCGCTGTCAAACCCAGCGGCGTCCGTACGAGCGACATACCGGCGGGCCAGTTATGAAAGACGCATGATATTTGTTCACGGGGCGGATGTCGTCGCCACTCTTTACACGCCTGCTCTGAAGGCTGCAGCAGTCGCACGGCGAAGAGCACCTGCTCTGTTGTCGCACGTCTGCAGCACGGTGGAGTGTGTGTGTGTGTGTGTGTGTGTGTGTGTGTGTGTGTGTGTGTGTGTGTGTGTGTGTGTGTGTGGTTTTTTTTGTGGTTTGTTTTGTTTGCCTTTGCACTCGTTTCCTTTCTCCGTTGCATGGCAGGTTTTAATGACACGGGTCGCCATGAGAAAACCGGTTTTGACGAGAGAGAATGCGGCTCATTGCAGCACGTCCTAAAATAAGGAGCGAGGCGGGAGATTGAGACGAACTCGCGTCCTTCCTCGCGAAAGCACAAGGAAAACAAAATGAGGCTGCAGGGAGATCGATCCGCCCGACTCTCTGAGTGTTGCAGCTGTCGCGCAGATAAGAAGCCGACAATAAGACATCCGAAGTGTAAACGGTGAACGCACGCGATTAAAAAAAAAAACAACAACAACACAAAAACTTTATGAAAGAAGGCGTCAATGAGACGGAAAAGAAGGTTTAAAATGTGAACGCAGTCAAATAAATATGCAAATCGAGAGTCGGGCTGCAGAGGCGGGTTTTAAAAGGTGTGACGCAGCATAAAAAAAAAAAACTACAAATATTCACGACAGCGTGTCAGAATTGGACCGTTGCATTAAAAGTACTTTAGAAATGAATGCATTTTTTATATTAAATATCAATCATAATGTTCCTTTTTTTAAACTTAGAATTTTCCGTTTAAAAAAAACAAATCTGGATACTTTGTTATTTCATTTAATTCAACAAATATACAACTTATTTTTTTCAATAATGCCTATTTCCTCAGATAGAAAGCTGTGATGTCCTGCAGGCAGTCTTCATCTGAAACGCCTCTATTTGCCCGTTGGCTTTGCTTTTAAAGTCTTCGGTTGTTTCGTACACTGCAGCTCTGAAAACAGTCTCGCTGGTGGTCACACTAATGCACCGAGGTCACAGAGGACTGTCTGGACCCTTTTTAAGTAGATTCTTTATGGGAGGCAAATAAATGATGTAATGGTTGAATGCGCAGCAATATGCTGATCAACATTCATGAGTCCTGATCAACAGTTAACTTTGTGGTAGAACTACATCCTTCCTTATTTACTTACATACTTACTTAATTGCCCCCCCCCCCCCCCTCCCACCCCACCCTCTTGCCTTCCCCTCAACGTGCTCACAGATCCAGACTCTGACTGTAACTGTACCGTGAAGTTTAAACCGTCTCTGTCCCATGATCCTTCAGGGCCCGACGACCCAGACTCTGATCAGCAAAGTCAACATGGTGACTCTGCCCAGCCTGAAGTCCTGGACCTGGTACTGTGTGAGCGTTCAGACCCACTGCGACTACTACAACAGGACCAGCAGCTTCACGGTGCCGCACTGCATGCAGACGGAAGGTAACGCCACAACAACACGTTTACATCCGACTGGAAAGAGTGGACAGACCAGCATTCACTGTGAAGACTGAACGCAGCCGTGGCAGACTGATGATCTGCTCGCTCCACCTGCAACTCATCTTCTTTTATTTTGAAGGAGTTCCACTCAGAGCTTCCTGTTGACGTCTTTGCATGTTCAGTAAATAAACATCTGGTCTTCAAGGGTGGACTGCACATATATAACTGTGTGTATGTGTTTCCTCACAGGTGCGATCCCCTGGTGGCAGATCTTCCGCTACTTCCTGGCATCTCTGGTGGTCTGCTTCCTGATCATGCTGATCTCGCTCTCCGGCTCCTTTTGGTGCTGCAAGACCCTGAAGGCGACGTTTTATCCGACCAACCAGCTGCCCCACCACTTCAAGGAGGTACAGCACAGTGTCACCACGTGTCACTACGTGCATGCAAGCCAGTAAAAACGAGGTGATTAAAATAAAAGACGTCTCCTCTCTCTCGTGTCCGTCCCACCTGCAGTACCTCTACGGCCCCCCGGGCTCCGAAGCTCCTCGCCTCCTCAGCTCTCAGCCCTCGGAGTCCGAGCTGGTGTACGATCACGTGATCGTCTGCATTGAGCCGGCCGTCCTGGAAATCCACAACCTTCCTCCGGAGACCCTGCCGGCGCCCCCCTCAGGCCTGGAGCTCGACAGCAGGTCACTTTTAAATCTCTGCCGTCTGCTGCTTCACGTGTTCACGAAGAACCACGTCCTGGTATCGAAACGTTCATCCTCCTTCTTTTTTTTTGCTCTCCAGTGGCCGACACAGCCGTCAGAACAGCAGCAGCAGCGGAGACTCGGGGGTTTACTCCGCGGGGGGGAGCTCCAACTCGCGGCAGCCCGACAGCAGGCAGAGCCTGGCCGACGGCCCGAAGGGCCCGTCGGACCCGGAGCAAGTGAAGCTGCGGGAGATGGACCCGCGGCTGAAGACTCGTCCCCCGATCGTAGACGAGGGCGTCGTCGTCGACGTGTGCGTCTGAGGCGGGAAAAGGAAAAAAGACGTTTGGTAAGAAGGAAAAAAAAACACGAAAGACGGTCTGTGCAGCGGTGCCTTTATTTCCAGCCGTCACTGTGAAATCAGGAGAGGAGAAGCTGCCTGGCATTAAAAAAAAAAAATATATATATATATATATATATATATATATATATTTTTTTTTTTATATATATATCCTCTGATATATATACATATATATATATATATATATTAAGAAGCTGATGAGAAACAGAACTAAACCACCTCAGTGCTGACTCGGCTCTCTTCACACACACGTTTGAAGATCCTTGTTTGGACCAAACAGGAAGTCCTGCTGGTGCTGATTTTAAATGTTTTCGTTCCCCATCCCTCGCCTCCTGCAGCCGCCGTCTTCACGCTGACGGAGGAATAAATCACTGTCTCGTTGCTCTAATCAGTGGACGTAATCAATCAACATTAACGGAGATGAAGTTGCAGTGAGGGGGAAGAGCCTCCTGCGGGTGTTTCCATCTGCTCCCTCGTGAAGGTTTTAATGTTTCAGTTCATGTAGAAACATGTCTACTTCAGGTCTGGTTGTAGGCCCCACCCCCTCCCCCTCTGAGGACTCAGTGATTAAGGCCTAACGAGGCCAAAAAAAGTTTGGACGCAATCAGAAAACAAAGACAAAAACAGCGTCTCTAACGAGAGAAACGTAATCTGAAGAGTCTCATTCACATTTCATTCGAGTATTTCTCCGACCTCGCCCTACGAAATTCTTAAACTTCTGAAAACTCAATCTTCCCTGCTCTCAAAAAGTTTCTCACCTTTGGAGCTCTTATAAGGGATGTTTTGTTAAATATCTTTGATAAATTTAAAGGGAGAAATTCTTAGAAAACGTCACCGTTTTTCGTAGGATTTTCGTCACCGGGAGGAACTTTTTTGTCGGAGGAATCTTTTGCCTCAAGAGTTTCACCAAAAGAAAAGAATGTGAGGACGAGAAGAGCAGAAACAAAACGACCACTTTCTCCCGCATGTCGTTTCAACTCATTATTTGATGTCGATAAACAGTGAAAAGATTTCTGTTGACTTCCATCTAAAAATCAGCCGAAACCGTTTCCGCCTGCTGAAATACTTTGTGAGGTGTTTGTGTCTGAAAGCGAGGAAAGGAAAGGGTTAAAAAAAAGAAAAGAAAAAAGAAATCTTTGTAGAAATATAAAAACGTAGCTGTTCACCTTTATCAATGTAAAAGTCTTCTTTCTTTTTTTTTTTTTTCCCGCATTTTCATTCTTCCATTTATGATTCTTATAGAATCTCGGTGCTGTGTTTGTTGTCGTGTTTTTGGTTGTTTTTTTTTTCCACACTTATCCTGCTGCTCGACATTTTGAGGCGGCGGGTCGGACTGATCCGAAAACTGTCGGCAAAACAAACCAGATGTTAGAGAAAATGGAAATGTGTTTCAAAAGAGGCTGAAAACATTCATTGTGCTGCGTCGCCTCAACGTGTCGTCCGCCGCTGCTGTTCAAACTGTAAATAAGCGTATTGTGTAACAGGTGAAATGAGCGTCGCTCGAAAGCGTGCTGACGTAATAAAAATTAAAAAAAAAATCAATAAATGTCCTGTGATAAGAAACCATTTGTGGATTTTCATATCGTCATTGTTGAACCTTTTCAGTATTTCCTTGATTAATCAATAAATCTTTTCTCTCAGAAAATGTTCAAGAATTTAAAAAAACAACAACAATAAACATCACAGCAGTGTTCTGATAAACAAGTTTATTTATAGGTCAGTTTTTTTTACAGTTTCAGGAAAATGACAAGAAAATGTTCAAATGCTGAATTAATTACGACTTCATTGGTTAATTTCTACCTGATTCTTCTTCAATGTAAACAAAACAGAATCATGTTTGATGGCTTAAATGGAAGAAAATTCTTGTACCATTAAATGTCTAAACATAAACGAGTGAATTTATTTATCTCCGTTGAAATATAGGATGGTACGTTATAAAGTGGGGTTTATAAAACTCTTTACATTTGACATATTCTGCCTCCTGTAGCTCTTTATAATCGTTCCAAATTTCAGACTGATCTGTTGAAGTCATCTTTTTTCTTTAAAGTTGAAATCGTTGTCCCCCTGATCAAACTGAAATCTTTAAAACAGCAACTAGGACCAAAACAAAAAAAGAAGAAGTGTGAATCGTTCTTTTTAAAGTCTGGAAGAAACCCTTCAAGAAAAGATCGTTCTTTTCATATTAAAAATTTTTTTTAAAAAAAAAATCACGTTTTTTACAGAAGGATTCCTTCCACTGAGAGGTTTCCAGATGTCTGACTGCACCTGAACACAACAGCTTCCTGTCTCTTCCAGAATATGTGTGGCAGACATGGCTTTGTGCGCTGAAAACTCCCTTTCCTATCACGCCTTTGTTTTTGCAGCATGTGACATGAGATCTACGGAAAAGGCCTGCTGGGTTGCAATCGAGGCAGAAACTGGGACGAGTAAAACCAGAACTACTGACTAAAACAGGAAAGTTATCGGGGGAAATGTGACTTATTGATTGTGTTTTTGTGTTGTTTTGATGTGTTCTCAGGCCTCAAGACTGTTATTTTGTATGAAGTGAGCAGCGGGTCCACACAAACACACACACACACACACACACAAACACACCCACACAAGCACACCCACACAGAGAGAGAGAGAAGGACTGGAGTTGTTTCACAGGTTCAGGTTCCTGGTTTTTCCCGTCTGCTGCCGGCTCGTCTCTCGTCAGAAGGAAAGTGAAAGGAATCATTACCGAGGATGATGACGGGAAAGTTAAATGAGGCAGAGCAGGTTGTAACCTGTCTCCCTTTCATGGAGCAAACGGACGCCTCGAAGTGTGATACCACTGAGGGCTCCGATAGACTCCCATTCAAAAAGCATCAGCTTTTCTCCTGAAGTCAGTAAATGTTTTTTCCGTGAGTCATTATTGTGTCTTAACAGGAGAGAGAGTGTCAACACGACGGAATCTTTCTGATAAATGTCGCCCTCTGCTGGAGTGAATTACATACTTGGTTTTATTTTAATTCACTGAAGCTCTATCCGGGAGTTAAAATGTTGGATAAAACACTTATCCAAGTGTTTTTTTTTTTTTTTGTTATGTTTTTTTAGCCCCATTCGGTCAAACTTTTACAAAAATGATCAGGAGTATTAATCTGATCAGACACAGATAATTATAATTTTCACCATAATGAAAGCGTGTTCCCTTCTGATGAATCAAAAGGGAGAAAAAATACAACCGCGAGCAGCAACGATAGGGGTTCAAGTATCAAGGTGTTTCTGTCTTTATTATGCAAGCAAAAAAAAAAAATGAAACGAGAATAAAATAACAAATTTGCTCTTGCAGTTTTGGTCACAGAATTAAGAATTTTGCTTATGAAACTAGACTTTTTGGCTGCAAATTGAAACTCTATTGTACTTTATGGAAATTAATTTGCAATGCAATAATTCTATTATCAGTTTATATGTTTTTGCTGACAAACTTGATTTTTGATTGCAGTGCAAGAAATTTGCTTTTGAAAGTTTTTTTTTGTTTTTTTGTTTTGTTTTTTTGCTTGCATAATAAAGACAGAAATACCTTCATACCAAGCAAATTGCAAGCAGTAGAAGAGAAGTAGCAAACCACTTTCACATAATGCAGAATTATTGGTGAGGTGTACTCGTCCAGAGGCGGATCCGAACCAGCATCCTTTCGGATCCGAACCAGTAAAGGTGACCTACAGATTGTAACACCAGATAAAACCTGCATTTGAATAATGAGCATACAAAGGTATTATTATTATTATTATTATTTTTAAACGTTTTACAAATAGTTATAGTGTTTGTATGTATTTTGACTATTAACATAAAGCGAGCCGACTTTTTTTTTTTAAAGAAAAAAAAGGGATCTGTTTAAAAAGATTAACATTATTCCGCTAACAAACTTAAAAAAAAAAAAAAATGCTTTATTGTTATTATTATTATTATTATTTATTATTATTATTCGGACGTTACCTTTAAGGGGCGTTTCAGGAAATGTCGACAATTAAGGAGAAGTGACTCCAACGCGGAACCTTCCCAGATTCCCTCGCCGTCCTCCTACGCTGGAAGTCGGAGCAGCGGAATGTCCGCATGAGGCCACAGACCCGTCGACCTCTGGGAAATGAGGCCGCCACGATGTTTGTCCGCCTGGCGTGTTTTCTAATAGTCGTCCGAGGTAAACTACTCGCCATTAGACGGGGTTTCCGGTTAGCCGTTCGTGCTAGTGGCGCACTGTGTGTGTGTGTGTGTGTGCGTGTGTGTGGTTTAGCGCAGCCTGTCACTACGTTCTATTTTATTCAGGAAAAAAAACAGCGCGCCAGACTCGGTTGTAAACTCAACCTTTTTTTAACGTTTTGTTTCAGTTCGGCACGTGAACACCAGTTTTCTTGGTCTAAGTGCTTTTGATTTATCTAATATAAAGTGTTGTGGTAAATTCGGCATAACGTTATTCCACCAATTCATGTCAATATAATATATTTGGTCACTCTGATGCTGAAATATGTTGCTTAAAACTACACCAAAACTTTTAGTATTTGATTTCAAATCCAAAAATACATTCTTTATTTAGTTTGTTTGTTTTTTTGGCCTCATAAATGCAAAAACAAAACCATACAAAACAAAAATGGTGCCACTTGGAGGGTTAAATGTCATTTGAAATGAATGAAGTGGATTTCGAAAAGCCAAACCTTTTTAAGCAGCACGTACATAAGGATCCTTGAGCAACAGGAAATGACAGATTAATGGAATGGGTCTTTATTGTTACTGTCGTTCAGCCTTCAGTCTAAAGAGACGACTGCCACCGGCGAGATAATCAGCAGCTGTCTTTGTGTGTCTGTAGATGTGTAAAATTTCTGTTAAATTTCAAAACCTGAAAACACAAAAAGTCCCGTCCCGTCCCAAAGAAACTCAGTCAAAAGATCTTTCTCTGCTTCGTCCTCCTCGTTTATCAGACTGAAAAAAAGGCGATGATTCGAATCAACCGGGTCTTTTTTAAAAAATTTTTTTTAAATCAGTTCCTGTTTAAAATCAAAATTATTTATTGTGAAGTGTAGTGAGGAAGAGAAACATGCTGCATAAACCTTCTGTGTAAATGAAATACCACATTTTAAATGTATTGACTCATCAGAAGAAGAAACAGTCCCGTCTGAATGATTGAATGATTTATCACACAACCACCTTGTTGATTATCTGAAAGGCTTTTCAGACTGTTCAGAAGAAAGTAGATCCCCAAAAAGAAAAGTAAACGTTCCCTCTTCTCCGTGTTCTTCCCCGTCTGTCCCAGCGCTGCCTGAGCCGCCGCCGCCGCCGCCGCCGCTGGACGTCCATGTTGAAAAGGGGCAGCTGAGGTGGACTCCTGCCACCGACGAGCCGGACGTCACCTTCAAGGTCCAGTACCGCAGGTGACCACTCAACTCGGGCAGAATTTCAAACCAAACACACACTTTGAAAGAAATACGTTTAAAAGCTGTCAACTCGTTGAAGGATTGTTGTTGTTTTTTTTAAGTGAAATTTGGTCGTTTTCAGCTTCTCGCGTGAAGATTCGGTCGTTTTCTTCGTCATAGCAAACTGAATAACTTTGGACTGTTTTTGACAAACCTGAAAAGAAAATTCAGAGTTTTCCTGCAGATTAAATCACGAATGAAAATCAGTGTTAGTTGTGTTTTATAGTTCAGATAAAAGTTATTATCACGTGTCCCTGCTTTATTTATTTTCTGTCAGGCACATATTTTTTTTCAAATTGCTGAGTCATACAGTGTCCCACAAACATGGTTCAGATATTTCCAGATTCAAAACAATCTCCTCCACACAACTATACAAATATATTTTTACTGACAATATTTCATGGTGAGATACATGTAAAAACACAACTTCATTGGACGAAATCATCGATATTATCCCGTGATATAAAGACTGTAAAATATTTTTTTTAAAACTCCAGTTGTGTTTTATAGTTTAGATAAAAAAAAAAAAAAAAAAGTTTCTGTCGACAGGACGCAGATTACGGAGCTCGTGTGGGTTTTTGTTTTGTTTCTCGTCCTCAGTTTCAACGTCGAAAAGTGGCGCGACGTGCCGGGGTGCGGCCGGACATCTACCACTTCCTGTGACTTCGCCGACGCCGCGGCGACGGCCGAGCACGGCTGCGTGATGCTGCGCGTGCGAGCGGTGCGGCGCGGCGTCGCCTCGGAGGAGGTTGCAGCCTGCAGCCGGCACGGTGAGGACGCATTCGAACACAAATCTCTCCCGGCATCGTCAGACGGCGGTCACGCGACCCTCAGTGCTGACATCATCTCCCCTCCTCCCCATCCTCCAGGCGACTCGTGCAGCCCCGAGTTCAGCCTGAAGGCGTGGCCCCCCGGCTCCCTCACCGTCCTACTGACCAGGAACCACAGTCTGCATCGGGACTACGCCGACCACACACAACACAGGGTTTACTACGGGAAGGAGGGAGAGAAGCCGCAGGTGAGGGCGCCCACGAAACCATCCTGACATTTGACCTTTTAGTCATATGAGCCCGATTATAGTTTAACAAAACACACTTTTTTTAAAATGTTTTTATTGACATCAAACATTCAAACAGAAGACGAATTTTTGCGCTCCAAATACGATAAACGATCCTCCGAACGATCAGATTCCGCTTCTGCTTATTTTTCATACAAGGAACGCAGTGTTTCGCATAAAAACGGACACGAAGGAACATTTAAAAAAAAAAATATATATATATATAGAAAAGGATTCAATTCCGTAAGAACAGATGAAATTAAACGCAAACAGAAGTATATAATAAAGCAATTCAAGCAGTTCAGGTGATATCAGGTGGCGCAACGTCTGCTGCTCTTCACCAGCTGTACGGAGATTACATTTCCCAAGCAATCATCAACGACCTGGAGGTGGGGCAGAGGTACTGCGTGGAGGTGGAGTTCGTCACCCACCGTCGGCCCGTCGGACTGTCCAGCTGCACCCAGTGTGAGGTCGTCCTCAAGCCAGGTAAGAGACGCCCCTCCCCCCCCCACACACCCGCCCCGCTCTGTGTTATGGTGCCTTCCAGACGCCGATTTTTTAATGCAGTGTTCCTTTAAAGGTGCTTCAACATGCCGATGTGTGAAGTTGTGTTTTATTTAAAGCTCTTAAATCCTCTGAAGAATAAATGGACTCTGTGTGTGTGTGTGTGTGTGTGTGTGTGTGTGTGTGTGTGTGTGTGTGTGTGTGTGTGTGTGTGTGTGTGTGTGTGTGTGTGTGTGTGTCCGTCCTGCACCCTCTCTCCAGGAGACACCACGCACGCGGGGACGATCACCGTGGTGGTGTTCGTCGTCGTCGTCCTGTTCGCCGGGGTGCCCGCGATCGCCTACTTCATCATCTTCCATCACGGCAAACTCAAACAGTGCCTGCGACCGCCGTACCAGATCGCAGACGTGAGCACCAAAACACTCTCGCAGGGCGCACGCTCACCTTAACGACCACTAGGTGGGGGCGCAAATGCTCCGTGTTGGTCAGACAGCCGGTGAGGCGGATGATTTGATTTGACGTCTCCCGCTGAGCTGTTGGCTGGGATTGAGAGGGGAGGTGATTCCACTTCTAGAGAAGGAGCAGCAGCACAAAGCTGTGTGATGAATGTACATGCGATCCGACAGGAAGAGCCTCCTGATGCGGATCTCGTGTCTCATTCCCGTGTTTTCCTCTCCAGTCAGTCTGAAAGTTTTAGCTTTTTTTTTTTTTTTTTTTTTTTCTTTTGTCCGGATGTTTATTTCCGACTTTCTCGCTTCAACCCAAATCTCTACGAATCAGCACTGCCAATGAGCTCAGACCCCCATGATGTGTACACAAGGAGTACAGGGTGGACCAGGTGTGAGATGTAGCGTCTCCTAGGTAACCGATGATGTTCTTCTCTCCTGCAGTTGATGGAGCCTTCTCCTGAGCCAGCCGTCCGGCTCCTCGACAGCCCGACCGAGCACTACGACGTCATTACCAGCATCGAGCCGAAGGACTGAAACCAGTCGTTCTCCCCCTCCCCCTCGTCCTCGTCCTCATCCTCGTCCTCGTGTGTTACTAAACGTTATCATGATTGGAAAAGGGGTGGCGCGCCCAGGATACGCTCCGCCTTACTTCTGTGAACTTTTTTTGTTTGTTTTATCAATCGCAGCATTAAGTCAGTTTGTAAAACTATCGGCACACACACATACACACACACACACACACACACACACACACACACACACACACACACACACACACACACACACACACACACACACACAATGTCCACCACCTCCGCCTTACTTCTGTGAACTTTTTTTGTTTGTTTTATCAATCGCAGCATTAAGTCAGTTTGTAAAACTATCGGCACACACACACAATGTCCACCACCTCCGCCTTTCTTCTGTGCATTTTTTGGCCCTGTTGTTGTTCATAAAATATGTTTTTTCTAAAAGTTTAAATGCATTTTTTTGGAGGCTTTATCTCATGAAAGTGGACACGCACGTCTCCCGCCGAAAAATTTCGTATTCTAATGGAGTCGCGAATGGGCGTGGCCAAATGGCTCGCTAGCGCCCCCTAAAGAGATGCCCCGGCAGCTACATTTACGTACACGCGCGAAATCCGGTGGACACGTGTATCACACCGAGACGCGCAAAAAAGTTATATTGCACCGTTACGTCAACTCAACAGAAAGTCCGCCATTTTGAATTTAGTCGCCATTTTTGGCGATTCGCAATGTTGTACTTTAACGAACTCCTCCTCGGGGATTTTGTCGGACCGACTTGGACATTTTTTCCGTGCACTATGAAACATTTCTTTTCATACTTTCAAATGCTACATCGAGCCGGTTGATCACATGAACCTAAAGTCGGGTCACAATAACCTAAACATGCGGTCGATGATATATTGAGAATTTCGTTCGATTTGTTTCAAAGGGCGTCGCTGTGGCGATGCGGCAGAGTTTGACGTTTCACCGGGACACAGGAAGTTGATGTTTAAGGTCATAGGATGCTTGAAACCTCATGAAACGTGTCGCATACATCCGGCGTGGTGAGACGACACATCTGATATGCGTTTTGCGAGTGGGCGTGGCCAAACGGCTCGTCAGCGCCCCCTAAACTGCAGCCCCGGCACCTAGTTGCACATACATGCACCAAATTTGTTGGACAACTGTATCACACCGAGATGTAGTCATGCAGTGTCCCACAAACATGGCTCAGATATTTCCAAAATTATAGGCAATCTCCTCTACACAACCATTAAAAGATATCTCTGACAATATTTTATGGTGTACATGTCAAAACATAACATAACATGTTTTCCCTTGATTTAAAGGCTAATATAAAAAAAACAACTCTAAGCCTCACCTCCTGCTGTCAGTATGTGGGGTAAAACTATGAACCCCAAGTTTCCCCCGATATCATCAGAGGACCTTTTTGTCATAATGTGGTCCAAGATGTCAAAGAAGTATAATATCTGGAAATTGACATAGGAGGTGATCAAACCACCAACCTTCTGATGACAAGGCAACCCCACTGTACAAGCTGAGCTACAGCCAGTATTTATTGTACACTTACCAAAATGGGGGAAAAAAAAGTCACACTAACATGTCTAAAATGTGAAAAAAGTCATACTATATGTCGTCATTCACGTCATCCAAAATGTCATAAAAAAGTCATAGCATAGCATGTTATCTAAAATGTTGAAAAAAAAAGTCATTTTATAGCATGTCATCCGAAATGTGAAAAAGAAAGAAGAAAGTCATCAAAAATGGTATAAAAAAAAAAACTCGTCTGAAATATCACAAAAAAGTCATATGTCGTATAAAAAGTCATCCAAAATTTGAAAAAAGTTATATTATAGCATGTCGTCTAAAATATCATAAAAAAAAGTCATACTGTAGCATGTTGTATAAAAAGTCGTCCAAAATAGCTACATACCCATCGTACCATATCGCTGCGTTCAAAGCCACCAGATTAAACTGCAACTGGGAATCGGACAATTATGTTTTCCTTCACAACGGGAAATACATAGAAAATATACAGCAAATAACGAGAGACAGACGCATTGATGTTCACAAAAGGATAATTTATTTAACTTATTTTCTACTCTATATTGGGGGGGGGGGTGTTATGGTTAGTGTGTGTGTGTGTGTGTGTGTGTGTGTGTGTGTGTGTGTGTGTGTGTGTGTGTGTGTGTGTGTCATCCATTGCCGTTGACGATCTTATTGGAGATGGCCCCCGGCAGTGTGTAGAAGAGCAGAGCGAGGAAGAGGAAGGTGATGAGCAGCAGGAGGGCGATGATGATGTACTTCTTGTAGCTTTTCCACACGAGGTGGAAGAAACACTTGAAGGGGTTGATGAACCAGGAGAAGGACGTGTCCGGGCGGCTGGCGGACAAAAACGCCGTGTTTGTTTACGCGGTACGACAACACAAACAAACAACGACTGTTCTTTTCACGTCGGTGAGCTCCCTGAAGTCGAACTCTTACTTGGGTTTGGGCAGCGGCTCCGGCTCCTTTCGCGCTCGGCCAACGGGGTTTTTCTCGGCCTCCTCGACGCTCACAAGATGGAACTCTGCCTCCACTTTCCCCTGCAGCATTAAAGCACGAGTGTCCATCGGTGCCTCACGTTGTTGTTTATGCTGTTGTGTACAGTGTGTGTGTGTGTGTGCGTGCGTGCGTACCGTCAGCTCTGCAGACTTGCAGAAGGGCCACCAGCCTCGCGCTCGCTTCTGTTGGAAGATGGAGATTCTCTCCGTCACGTCCGTCAACATGTCCGCCTTACAGGACTTGGAGGTTTTTGCTCCACGAGGAAATCCGTGGAGGTCCAACTCCAGTGTGCCTGCACACACACACACACACACACACACACACACACACACACACACACACACACACACACACACACACACACACACACACACACATTAACCATAAGACACACACAAACACACACACACATTAACCTTAACACACACACAAACAAACACAGCGCGCGCGCACACATGCACAACACACACACACATACACACAAACACACACACACACACACACACACACACACACACACACACAGACATTAACCATAACACAAACAAACACACACACACACACATTAACCATAAGACACACACAAACACACACACACATTAACCTTAACACACACACACAAACAAACACAGCGCGCGCACACACATGCACAACACACACACACACACAAACAAACACACACACACACACACACACACACACACACACACACACACACACACACACACACACACAGAGTCAGACGGACAGAAACAGGAGTGCCATTCGTTCACTCACCCAGGAAGTCGTCTGACGACAGCGTCTCAAAGTCCCAGACCTGCAGGATGAGGATGGCGGGAAGCTTCTGCTCTGTTTTATCCAGAGAGAAAATACTCTCCCTCTTCCTCACCACCACCACCTGCGGGGGGAGGGGGGGAGAGGAGGTTTACTGTTTCACCGCTTTCCTCCTGGGGATTACAGATCAGGTTTATCTGGTCCGGTCGGACCCGGCCTGTCGGTCGGTACCTTCTCGGCGGGCAGGTAGCTGAAGGGGAACACGAAGCGCCAGTTGAAGTTTCCTTCTCCGGTCAGAGAGTTGTAGTGCACGTCGGTCTCCTGCCGGTCGTCCTCCAAACCTTTCAGCCAGCTGCAGAAAGAGTCGTGTTTTACAGCCACACACACATGTTGTTCCTCCATCCTGTTCTCGTGAAAGCGATACCTCAAAAAAACTTCTCCATACCTCAAAAAACGTCTCCATACCTCAAAAAAACGCCTCCATACCTCAAAAAAACATCTCCATACCTCAAAAAACGTCTCCATACCTCAAAGAAACGCCTCCATACCTCAAAAAACGCCTCCATACCTCAAAAAAAGTCTCTATACCTCAAAAAAACGCCTCCATACCTCAAAAAAACCGTCTCCATACCTAAAAAAACCCGCCTCCATACCTCAAAAAACGTCTCCATACCTAAAAAAACCTGTTTCTATACCTCAAAAAAACGTCTCCATACCTCAAAAAACGCCTGCATACCTAAAAAAAAAACGTCTCCATACCTCAAAAAACGCCTCCATACCTAAAGAAACGTCTCCATACCTCAAAAAAAAGCCTCCATACCTCAAAAAAAAAAAAAAACGTCTCTATACCTCAAAAAACGCCTCCATACCTCAAAAAACGTCTCCATACCTTAAAAAAAACGTTTCTATACCTCAAAAAAATGTCTCCATACCTAAAAAAAACGCCTCCATACCTCAAAAAAACGCCTCCATACCTCAAAAAAACGTCTCCATACCTCAAAAAACGCCTCCATAACTCAAAAAACGCCTGCATACCTAAAAAAAACGTCTCCATACCTCAAAAAACACCTGCATACCTAAAAAACGCCTCCATACCTCAAAAAAAGTCTCCATACCTAAAAACCGTCTCTATACCTAAAAAAAAAAAAAAGTCTCCATACCTCAAAAAACGCCTGCATACCTAAAAAAAAAAAAACGTCTCCATACCTCAAAAAACGCCTCCATACCTAAA
>NW_027211168.1:0-37500 GCF_029030835.1 Brachyistius frenatus
TAGTAACACTGAACCAGGATGGACTAGTTAGTGTAAGTTAGTAACGCTGAACCAGGATGGACTCAGGTAGTGTAAGTTAGTAACACTGAACCAGGATGGACTCAGGTAATGTAAGTTAGTAACGCTGAACCAGGATGGACTAGTTAGTGTAAGTTAGTAACGCTGAACCAGGATGGACTCTCAGTTAGTAGTGAACCAGTTAGTAACGCTGAACCAGGATGGACTCAGGTAGTGTAAGTTAGTAACACTGAACCAGGATGGACTCAGGTAATGTAAGTTAGTAACGCTGAACCAGGATGGACTGAACCAGGATAGTGTAAGTTAGTAACGCTGAACCAGGATGGACTCAGGTAGTGTAAGTTAGTAACACTGAACCAGGATGGACTCAGTGTAATGTGAACCAGGATGGTTAGTAACACTGAACCAGGATGGGATAAGGACTCAGGATGGACTAATGTGAACCAGGATGGACTCAGGTAATGTAAGTTAGTAACGCTGAACCAGGATGGACTAGTTAGTGTAAGATAGTAACACTGAACCAGGATGGACTAGTTAGTGTAAGTTAGTAACACTGAACCAGGATGGACTCAGGTAATGTAAGTTAGTAACGCTGAACCAGGATGGACTAGTTAGTGTAAGTTAGTAACACTGAACCAGGATGGACTAGTTAGTGTAAGTTAGTAACACTGAACCAGGATGGCACCAGATATTATCTGCATGATTTATGGATATTAGAGCCATCAGTCCTCCGCAGCCCGACTGCTTTGTTAGGAGAGACCTAGTCTCCAGGGTAAATATTGACTTTGAGGGAGGAGGGAGGACTCATCATTGAGCCACCACTTTTCCATCTGTTCCTCAAACAGCAGCGTTCATGTCCTGAACACTTACAGAGACTCCATTATCTGAGAGATGAGTTCTCAGGGAGCCAATTAATCACCAATTAACCTGAGACGCATGTTTTTGGAAGGTGGGAGGACGCAGGCGCACGAGCCGGGTTCGAACCCAGAATCCTCTTGCTGTGAGGCAACAGTGCTAAAAACACTGTGCCACTGCCAGGTCATAGCCTGTCAATCAAACGCTCATCTGGAATCTCTTATTGGTTGTGTTGTTTGTAAAGTCAGTTCAGTTCAGGAGACAGAAATCCTCCAGTTGACAGTACAGAGTGAGTGTGTGGTAATCAGCGTTCTGATTGGGCGAGGCCGATGTTGGACTGCTACCAGTCGCTGTGAGGAGGGATGTAAATCTTGCCAGGCCCTGCTCCTATTTAAGTATGAGGAAATAATGAGGGAGATATGAAGACGATAAAGTTTGTGTGGTTTCATTTGCACCATCAGGACTCTTGTGAAACGTTACTGGTAGTCGGAGAAAACATGACGAGTCGTCATGATGAAGTTCAGTTTACTGTTTCTGTAGTTGAAAGAGCCGTTCACCACTCTTGATTAAAAGAAACAAATGTGGAAGAAAATCTATGTTTTAAAAGACTGATTTGTCACCATATTTTTTTATATCTTTAGAAATCTGTACATGAAATATGGATTTGTATCCAGGTTGTGATGCGTCCATCTGGACACACATTAAGCACAAATTGTTGTGCGCATCTGTAAATCTTACTTTTCATTTGGAGATCATGTTGAACACACTTGTGACCATCTTGAGTTTCATTTCAATTAATATATTCAATCTTAATCTGCTGTACTTACAAGAGTGTAATTATTCATGAACTTTATGTGAGCTGAAGTCCTGCTAACAGTGTTTCAGTCTGATTCAAGTTATGAATTCAGGATTTATTGGCTGATAAACAAACAGTCAAAGTTAGTAATTGACCAAAAATATTTGTTAGCAATGAAACCTGCTACTTCATGACTGCATAATAATAAGACGGTTGTCCTGGGCAACAGGAGCACATCTGTACACATCTGTCTGCCTCCCATCCCGATATTAATGTTAGATTCTGATTGGCTGGTGAGCTCCTTCTCTCCTGACTGTCTTTTCTCCAGAACTTTCTCTCCATTCAGTCGCCGTTGTGACGTCTCTGACAGCCGGAAGCTGCAGGAGAACATTGGTTTTTATCTCTGATGCGTCTGTCCAGATTAAACTCTGTGTTTATGGTCTTCATGTCTCCTGTTCCTCGTCAGGTGGACTTTGAGGACGTGATCGCAGAGCCTGCAGGGACCTACAGCTTCGACGGCGTGTGGAAAGCCAGCTTCACCACCTTCACCGTCACCAAGTACTGGTGCTACCGGCTGCTGACGGCGCTGGTCGGCATCCCGCTGGCTCTGATCTGGGGCATCTTCTTCGCCATCCTGTCCTTCCTGCACATCTGGGCCGTGGTGCCGTGCGTCAAGAGCTACCTGATCGAGATCCACTGCGTGAGCCGCGTCTACTCCATCTGCGTGCACACCTTCTGCGACCCGCTGTTCGAGGCCATGGGCAAGTGCTTCAGCAGCATCCGGATCAGCACCACCAAGGAGGTGTAGTCCGACACCAAGAGGGGGGAGGGGGAGGGGGAGACAGGAGAGGGGAGAGGGGAGGGGGGTACCGCACCACACCGCACCACACCGCACCGCAGATGGAGGGGAAAGTCCAAAGGAAGCCTCTGGAGAACAGGAAGAGATGGGCGGGATGTTTGGAGGTGAAGGGGCGTGGTCACAGGGCATCTGATCCCGCCTTTCTCCACCAGCTGTTTGTTCCTCTCCACTGTTGGCGTCTCCAAACGGGGAACCACAAATTAAAGGCTCATTCTCCGTGTTTTTGTTGTTATGTTTGTGTTCTCTAGGTTTTTTTTTATTCTTCACTGTTAACAAGCAGGCAGCCGAGTTTTAATGTCTGTTGTTATTTCTTCCATTCTTCTGTTGCCATGGAGATTCATCACACTGAGAAATGTGTGTGAGAGGGATGTCATCGCTCAGCCTGTTTGTGTTTGTTTTTTTGGAGCGCGGGGGGGTATTATGGGATGTCAGGGTGAACCTCTGTCATCTCTCAGCCTGTTTGTGTTTGTTTTTTTGGAGCGCGGGGGGTATTATGGGATGTCAGGGTGAACCTCTGTCATCTCTCAGCCTGTTTGTGTTTGTTTTTTTGGAGCGCGGGGGGGTATTATGGGATGTCAGGGTTGTGGGGGTCAACACAGAGAGAAAGAGTAAGCGCTGCCGAATTTGATCTGACTCAGCACGAAACAAACAACCGCACAGGGCTAGCAGCACAGCCCCCCACCCCACCCACGTGACCAAACGCTAACCCCCCTCCTCAACCTCCGCCTCCACCCTGCTCTCCAGCAGTCTGACACACTGAACCTGCCCTCGGTCCTGCATGCATCTGCGTCGCCTTGCCAAGCCGTCCACCACGTACACCACACAGACCACGCCCGCCCCCGCCTGACCATGAGTCTCAGCTCGTCGTTCTCTGCACCACCATCTTCCTTCACCTCTCAGACTTCATCTGTGCTGCAGGTTTTGTCTCCTTCCCTCTCAGATCTCCAGCAGTGTGACGGAGGACGTTTCACTTCTGAAACACCTGTTTTTTTTTACTCCATCCTGAGTTTTGTAGACAGATTTAGACTTTTTATTTTTCACTGACGCTCATTGCTTTAAATGCACATCATCATCGCTCCATAGTGAATGCTGTTTTGTTTTTTTCTACACTATGAATATGAAGAACTTTGAGGGGCTGATTTCGATGCCATTCCTTTGATATCCTGTTTGTACTGTATGGCTGTTTCTGCAGAAAATAAAACCTTAAAAGCTACGGCCTCGTTCCAGTGCTCTAATCTATGTTAGTGAGTAGCACTAATGACAATCTCCTTTCTATAGTTGCAAAGGTAGAAGAGTTCCTGTTGCATCATCAGACTGTGCAGTGAGGAGCTCGTGTGGAGATTTCGGGCCTCTGTGGTACTTCCACAGGTTACTGCATTGGAATCTAGACAATGTAAAATGAAATGTGTGATTTTGGATTCTTTTTTTGTTACCTGGACATTCGTGCACTCTCCCCTGGTTCTGTCTGTTCTCTTGAGACACCCAGCTTCAGTCTACCTGCTGTCTCCACACAGGGACGGTAACATCACAGCACCTGCTTCCTGAAATGAGTTGGTGATATTTTTATAAGAAATTATTTTTCCTTTCTTGCTTTTACTGTACAATATCACGCTGTGCACATTAAAATTTAATATAATCCGGTGTGCATTTGTTTATGTTTTATTACTGGGAGTGATCGCGAGCATGTGCCTCTTCATAACAGTCAGAACCTAACAGAGGGGTTTTTGTTCTTTCTGCTTGTGATATTGAGTCATAGCAAATCTAATTGTGTAAAGGTTCAGTAGATAGTTGGAGACTGCTTTCATTCATGTGTTCTGCAGGCAGCCGCCAGCTGAAGTTACTTAGTGGGGAAAATACAGAAGAATGAAGCAGGAGCAGTTGAAAAATCATTTCCAGCGGTAGTGCCTCCAAACCTTCGGTAGTATGTGAGTCTGCCAGTAATGCCTGCAGTGCTGCTCATACACTCTTTTTTTTGGTGCTTTTTTTTCTCGAGCCTGGCACGGAGTTTCCATGGTTACTGGAGAAACAAATAAAAGTGTTGAGCAATGCTCATGAGAGGAAAGCGAAGTGTCTTAACTGTGTTCAAGTTCATTTACACCAAAACCAAGCAGATAATTCTGCAGCCTGAAGCCGACTGGACTCAGTTCCCGTAAATGGTTCATGTATATGGTTCCTGTAAACGGTTCCTGTAAACGGTTCCATAGTAACACGTCAAGAATGAAGTCAGAGGCGGTTCGTTGGTTTAATCCTGCAGTCAAACAAAGAGGGCTTAAGATGCTTCCACCAGGGTTTCTTTCAATTTATTGATCACATATCAGTGGCAGTGTACTCATTACATAACCAAAAGTATGTGGCCACCTACAGCCGTGTGAGATTATTAATGTCAACCTACAACCACCAATCTGCTGCATTCAAAGCTTTCACGTTCAGGATTCACATTTTCATCAAAAACAGAAACACTGTGACAGTCAGGTTTCGCTCTCATTCTGCTTCATCCCAAAAATATAACTCGTACCTCCACTGGAGGCCGGATGGTTCCTGAAAACCACTACAAAAAGCTGGGTAGAAGAAAGAAGCACACCGTCCTGCTTGAATGAAAGTGTCCACATATTTTTGTCCATTTCATTGTGAGAATTTGCTAAATTCTCAAAGACTTTATATATTTAACTTGTTTCTCAAGTTGTAACGCTCCACAATTAATTGTCAAGTTTAATATTAGTGTTATTTAATATGTCCAAGCATATTTTTCTCAGGTTGTACGAGGCCAGAATATTCGTCACCTCATCATTTTTTGACTAAAATAGAATTGTAAATTGGACAAAAGCATTTTTTTAATATGTAAAAAGACAGATTATTGTCTTTCCAGATGGGAAGAAGTCTCAGAAGATTCTGGAAGTATCTTCAAAACTATTATAAATTACTCAAAAGACATGTAAACACATGAGAGTTTCTGTTTTCAGCTCCATGCAACTGAACAATGTCGACAAAGTTTTGCAATGCAAATTTAAATGACAAAGATTCTTTAGGAAAATGGAAAATGAACTCCCAGAAACACAAGAAGAGAAGAACTGAAGCACAACAGACAACACTGATGTCTCTCACAACTAAAGCAGAACCAAAGCAGATATAACAGGAGGACGAGGACACACAGAGGCACAGAGACACGGAGACAGCTGACCTCCTGCAGCTGACAGGATTGGACAGTCACACCTGGGAGCTGACAGCAGTGATGTCATACGAACCAGGTGAGACGCTGCCTCTCAGTGCTCCTCTGTTTGTGTGTTCGATTTTTTTAATGTCTTTCTCTGACAAGCTGACACTGATGTCTCAAGATTTATATCACCTGGTGACTTGAGGATGTTTCCTGGGATTGATCACGTGACTGGAGCACTTTTCAAAATTTTGCTAAATGTACTGATTTTTTATACTTCATAGTGTGTTTTTTCTACTTTCTGCCCAGTGCATGCTGGGAACGTGTGCTGCATCCTGTGAATATGAAGATAAATTTCAAGGCAGAAAAAGTAAATGAATGTTAGTGAGGATGAGTTTTGAGAGGTTTTGATCTGTTTCAGTCAGCTCACTTTTACAAATCCTTCTCTGAGCTTTTACAATGCAACAGCGCCGTCTAGTGGAATACAGTGAGAAGTGCATTTGCGATATGTGGTCAAAAGTATGTGGACACCCTAACTTTACGTCGCTATGTTTGGGTTTAAATTCCTTGACAATACTTTAATACAAAAAAAAAATAGGACAACATATATTTAATCAGGGATAAT
Source organism: Brachyistius frenatus (assembly GCF_029030835.1). NCBI lineage: Eukaryota > Metazoa > Chordata > Actinopteri > Embiotocidae > Brachyistius > Brachyistius frenatus. The sequence goes on from NW_027211168.1 coordinate 6,305, forward strand.
AGAGAACAAAAATGATTTTAATCAGTGTTTTTAATGTTTACTCAGTTCACCAACTTTATCAAGCAACAGACTTTCAGGGTCCAGTAAAAACAAATACTTCAAAATAAGGTTAAAGAACACCACGCTGATAATCCACTGGCAGTCTTCAGTGAGGTTGAGTTCTGTCTATGTGGCTCTGGTAGTTTTATTTAAAAGAGCTCAAATTAAAAGTAAAAAATTAAGTCTGACAAAAATGGCTTTGGAGCACGTTTGTTAAAAACAACAAAGGGCTTGACGTTTTATTTAGAAAGAGCTAACTGGAAGTGTAATTCTGTCTGCTTTTACTATGTTTATGGTTATTCAATGTGACCACAAGAGGGCAGTGAAAACCTGTTCTATATTACCCTGGTGTCAATAAATCAACTGCAGTGCTGCATTTAACCAGTTATGACTATTAGTTCTATTCAAACTTTACTAACGTGATTATAAAAACAGTTTAGTCAACAGTAGCAGTGTTGGTGGGTTTTCTGCTCATTCCACTGTGTTTTAGACTTTACAAAGACGACACCAGGAGTCAGATAGACTCACTGAATCACACCTATAAATACGCAATGTGTTCGGAATAAACCTTCTCATCACTTAATAGTTTTTCATATTTCACATGTTGCTTCTGCTACTATTCAGTCAGACAAAAATCGCTTTGAAGCACATTTGTTAAGAACAAAGAAGGTCTATGCATTTTATTTAGAAAGAGCTAACCAGAACTGTAGCTTGCATGTAACTGTGTAGATTACTTTTTTTGTGTCGACCAAATGTGGCCACAAGAGAGCAGTAATAACCTGTTCTGTACACAGACTCTGTCTGTAGAAGATGTTACGGTGACGTCATTAGATCAGCTTTACCTCTGTATTTGTTCTGTTCTTCATCAGCTGTTCACGGTTCACTCTCAGCTGTTCACTGTTCACTCTCAGCTGTTCACCGTTCCCTCTCAGCTGTTCACCGTTCACTCTCAGCTGTTCACTGTTCACTCAGCTGTTCACCGTTCACTCTCAGCTGTTCACCGTTCACTCTCAACTGTTCACTGTTCACTCAGCTGTTCACCGTTCACTCTCAGCTGTTCACCATTCACCCTCAGTTGTTCACTTTCAGCTGTTCACGCTCAGCTGTTCACTGTTCACTCTCAGCTGTTCATTGCTCACTCTCAGCTGTTCACTGTTCACTCAGCTGTTCACTGTTCACTCTCAGCTGTTCATTGCTCACTCTCAGCTGTTCACTGTTCACTCAGCTGTTCACTGTTCACTCTCAGCTGTTAGTCTAAGTTGTTCAGATCAGAGACTAAAAGATCCAAACCAGCTAGCTACATTAGCTTAGCAGTTAGCTCTGAGGAGCCGCTTAGCCTAATGACATTAGCATTTCCCATCATGCCTCTGGTCTTTCTTTGTAATTAATAAATTAATGAATTAATAAGCTGCTGGTTGATGTCAAAGCTTCTTCAAGTTTTTCTTCACCAAACCTGGAAAACCACTTCTTCATCATCTTCTGCATGTTGCCCCCCCCTCCCCCGCAGAAAGTACTCTGATGGACAGCTCTTTCCTCTCATGTGCCAGGATGCACTGAATCTGAACACACCAGACCACTAAACTCTGTTAGTAACTTTAATGACTTGAATTGTGCTGTCGGATCACAACACACTATGATTTAACATGAATAAATCAACGCTGTGATCACCTGACATGATTCATTAAACTTCTCAAAGTCTGCTTGTCGGCCGCTCTGCTGTCGTGTGCAGAAATAACAGACGTGATGTCATCGTCAGGATGTCTGAGTCAGCATTACAGGTGTTCGTCAGCTGTTTCTTCTGTTTGATTTGTTGCTGTCAACATATATCAAGTAGAAATATTCACCTTCCCTGAAGATTCTTTCACAACTACAGAACTTCATCTGTTAAGTTCCACAATAAAACAAAATAATTTATCCATTTCAACATTTGATATGTTGTCTTTGGTCTATTTTCAATTAAATATGAGTTTATTTAATTTACAAATCATCACATTTTTATTTACATTTTACACAACGTTGTACTCAAACCAATAATCATGATGTGGTCAAAGCCACTGAGATCATATTTTTCCTCATTCAGATATTTGATATGAACATTAACTGAAGCTCCTCCCCTTTACTTGCAGGAGGGTACCATCCAACTGCTGCCACATGATTGGATGAATCAGCAGGTCCCGGAGCTCTGGGAGTGTTGAAACCATCACATCGTCCTCCTCTGCAGGTAAACTTCTCTTCAGCTGTTCATTTTCTAGAATGTGCAATATTCTATTTGTTTTTTAGAGTTTTTCTGCAGTCTGCAGCTGGTTCTGATCCATCAGCTGGTTCTGACTGACCTAACATTTGTCTGCTGTCTCGGGTCCACACACACACACACACACACACACACACACACACACACACACACACACACACACACACACACACACACACACACACACACACACACACACACACACACACACACACACATTCATACACACACACACACACACACACACACACACACACACACACACACACACACACACACACACACACACACACACACACACACACACACACACACACATACACGCACACACACACACACACACACACACACACACACATTCATACACACACATTCATACACACACACACACACACATTCATACACACACACACACACACACACACACACACACACACACACACACACACACATTCATACACACACGCGCGCACACAGTTCAATGAGAACATGTTCCTTCAGGGAGAATGTGTTCCTTCAGTGAGAACATGTGTTCCTTCAGTGAGAACATGTTCCTTCAGTGAGAATGTGTTCCTTCAGTGAGAACATGTGTTCCTTCAGTGAGAATGTGTGTTCCTTCAGTGAGAACGCATGTTCCTTCAGTGAGAACATGTTCCTACAATGAGAACGTGTGTTCCTTCAGTGAGAACATGTGTTCCTTCAGTGAGAATATGTGTTCCTTCAGTGAGAACATGTTCCTACAATGAGAACGTGTGTTCCTTCAGTGAGAACGTGTGTTCCTTCAGTGAGAACATGTGTTCCTTCAGTGAGAATATGTGTTCCTTCAGTGAGAACGCATGTTCCTTCAGTGAGAACATGTTCCTACAATGAGAACGTGTGTTCCTTCAGTGAGAACATGTGTTCCGACAGTGAGAACGTGTGTTCCTTCAGTGAGAACATGTGTTCCTACAATGAGAACGTGTTCTTTCAGTGAGCACGTGTTTGTGGTGGCGGGGCATGGTTTGGCTCAGCTGCAGGAGGGACTGATTGGGGGAGTGGTTCAGGGAAAGGTGCCTGGAAGAGGCTTAATTGGCCTCAGCTGAAACTGATCCCTGATTGTCCCTCTCTGGCTGGATAAAAGGGAGTAGAGGACACCAGACACGAGAGAGGACACAGAGTAGCAAGATGGCTGCGAGACAGACCAGGATACAGAAAGTGTGTATGTATGTATTGTATTGTATGTGTAAAACACCTTGGAGACCAGAATTCATCTGACTATTGTCGTTAGTGCTGGGAGAACCCACCCGTGGTAGGAAGATGCATGCCACACTGGCGCCCAATGTGGGGCCCAGCGAGGAGCGCTGCAGTTTGGCCGATTCCTACCCCTAGGAGGAAGTTCCAGCCCCAGCTCCCGGCTCAGCCTCTGCCAGCTCTGCGGCCTCACCCTCTCCCTCCTATCTTGTCTCCACAGGTCCCAGCAGCTATAGGCACCCTTCCCAACCTGCAGGGGGCCCCTCAGATGTCAGGGCAGGAATGTTGGAGGTGTGGGTGGCCCGGGCACTGACAGAAGGAGTGTCCACTCATGGACGTGGGCCAGGTGATCCGGGTTGCCGGCCCTCCAACACCCTTCCCCGGTCCAAGGGCAACATACCGCGTTTCGGCAAGGATCCAGGAGGGTGTACATCAGGCAATGGTGGATTCGGGCTGTATACAGTCGATGATTCACCAGAGCCTGGTTCGGCCCGGGGGCATTGGTGGAGGCATTGTGGGTGAAGATTAGGTGTGTGCATGGGGATGTTCACAAGTATCCCTTAGTGTCAGTGGAAATTAGATACTTGGGAAAAAAGCATAGCACAAAGGTTGCGGTTAGCTCCCGCCTTACGCATCCCCTAATCTTGGGAACAGATTGGCCCGGGTTTCATAAGTTAATTGGGCAGTGCGCGGGGGTGCGTTCACGACCGGCAGGGACATGCAGGATGTGTGCTGTGCTCAGCAGTGATGCGAGGTTGTCCGACACTGCAGACGGGGAGGGGGAACCAGCGGAAACTCCCGTGGAGACTCCACCGGTTCCCGAATTACACTCCATGGAGGATTTTCCACTTGAGCAGTCTCGGGACGATACGCTACGCTTCGCCTTTGACCAAGTGATAAGAATTGATGGTCAGCTGGTGCACCCTGACGCAGTACAGTCATATCCGCATTTTTCAGTGATTAAGGACAGACTGTATAGAGTGAGTCGTGACACTCAAACAGGTCAAGAAAACACCCAGTTGTTGGTGCCGAGAAGCCGTCGGGAACTTATTTTCCAGGTGGCTCACTATAACCCGATGGCTGGCCACATGGGATATAAAAAAACACTGCACTGGATAATGACCCGATTTTAATGGTCGGGGAACCGGGGGGATGTACCTGTTGGTGTGCATCTTGCCCGGAGTGTCAGCTGGTAAACCAGCCGGCCATTCTGAGGGTGCCTTTACATCCGCAACCCTTGATGGAGGTCCCATTTGACCGTATTGGCATGGACCTCATCGGGCCATTTCACTGGAGCACACATGGCTATCGCTTTGTGTTAGTCCTAGTGGATTACGCAACACAATATCCTGAGGCAGTGCCGTTGCGCAGCATTTCGGCAAAGAGTGTCATGCAGGCTCTGTTTCAGGTCATCTCCCGAGTCGGAATCCCAAAAGAGATTCTGACTGACCAGGGCACCTCGTTCATGTCACGAACACTGAGAGAACTTTATGGATTACTGGGCATTAAATCTATTCGGACCAGTGTTTATCACCCACAGACTGACGGGCTGGTGAATAAGACTTTAAAGTCCATGATTCGTAAATTTATACATGACGATGAACGTAATTGTGATAAATGGCTTGATCCTCTGTTGTTTGCAGTGTGGGAGGTCCCTCAGGGCTCGACGGAATTTTCTCCCTTTGAACTGCTGTTTGGCAGGAAACCACGAGGGGTGCTCGACCTGCTTAAAGAAAACTGGGAGGAAGGTCCGAGCCCCAGGAAAAATGAAATTCAATACGTCCTGGACCTGCGAGCAAAACTATGAGGTGGTGAGGTCTGACAGGGGCGGAGCTACACAGCTCTACCACCTCAACCTTTTAAAAGCATGGAGACAAGCGGAGCCTGTTTCTCTGGTGTCAGCGGTATCTGAGAGAGGAGTTGGGGCCAGAGGTTCCAAAGTCCACCAATCCTACCTCGCTCCCTTATGACGCCCATCTCTCCGGGACCCAGAGAACAGACGTTGCCAAGTTGCAGAAGCAGTTTTCTGATGTGTTCTCCCTCCTGCCAGGACGCACGAACCTCATAGTGCACAACATTGAGACGTCTCCGGGCGTGACGGTGCGGTCGCGACCCTACAAGCTACCTGAACACAAGAGAAAAATTGTTCAGAGAGAATTGGCTGCTATGCTGGAGATGGGAGTAATAGAGATGGCCCCATTGTTCTTGTTGTCAAGAAGGATGGATCTATACGGTTCTGTGTGGACTATCGCATGGGTGAATGATGTGTCACGATTTGATGCGTACCCAATGCCCCGGGTCGACGAACTCCTGGACCAGCTGGGCACTGCACGTTTCTTCACGACACTGGATTTAACCAAGGGCTACTGGCAGATTCCTCTCTCGTCAGAGTCCAAGGAGAAAACAGCCTTCTCCACTCCGTTTGGATTGTACCAATTCACCACGCTTCCCTTTGGGTTGTTTGGTGCCCCGGCAACTTTCCAACGCCTCATGGACCGGGTGCTGCATCCGCATGCTGCATATGCTGCCGCCTACCTGGATGATGTCATCATCCACAGCACCACCTGGGCGGAGCACGTGCAGCGGGTGGGCGCAGTGCTGGAGTCCCTGAGGCAGGCTGGGCTCACCGCCAACCCAGGGAAGTGTGCAGTTGGACGGAGGGAGGTACGGTATCTGGGGTACCACTCAGGTGGACAAGACTGCTGCTATCGCCCAAGACCAAAAAAGAGGTGAGGCGGTTTTTGGGGCTGACGGGTTACTATAGACGGTTCATCCCGAACTTTGCAGATCTGACCAGTCCCTTTACCGACCTGACCCAGAAAGCAGGAGACCGTCAGCGGTGAAGGCGGAACCCTCTCGGCCGCATAGCAGGAGACCGTCGAAGGCGGAACCCTTCCGGGCGTGGAGCTGGACAACGTCGACAGCGAAGATGGAATCCCTCCAGACCCTGAGCAGGAGGCGTGGCATCAACACAGCCGGGGGCAGGAGCAAGTGGCCCGGGGTCGATGACACGTCCGGCGACAGGAAACGGAGGGACCGCGTCATCGACCTGGCTGGATGCTAGTGGCCCGGCGTCAGCGACCCGCCTGGAGACAGGAACAGGAGGAACGGCGTCATCGACCCGGCCAGAAACTGGAACAGGAGGAACGGCGTTGTCGACCCGGCTCCACCTCCTCCTCTTCTTCGGTTCCTTCTCAGACTGGAGAACAAAGACGAAGGAGATGAAGAGCTGCAGACACCAGATCAACATCCTCAGATCTGCAGGTTCCCCTCCTGATGAGAGAGTGAGTGTTTGGCCGTTTCCTGTAGAAGAAGCTGTGACATCACTCACACTTGGCTGAGGTTTATTTTAGTCCAAGCTGATAAACAACTGGACGGAGAGTTGAAGGACTCTGAAGAGCTCCTAGAAACTGTTTCACAGAACGAGAATGAAACAGCAGACGCAGATGGAAACGCAGAAAATATCTTTTTTATTTTGCCATTTAATTGCATTTCATAATAGAAGCAGTATGTTAAAAGGAAGGAGGGTTTTCCATCAACTGGAGTGAAACTGCTAAAGCAGAGTGAGAGTTTTATTTTATAGTTCATGAACAAAACACGTTTTATAACAGGGAAACTAAAATGTCCCGCTGTGTACAAAACGCTTCTTGATTATTTTTAGACGTGTACATTTTTATTATTTCTCTTAAAAGCTGGAACTCGGCTTCATAAACCGAGCTCTTTTCTTTTGTCGTTGCCATGGAGACAGAGATGAACTATGGGGTGTAAGTTTAGAAAAAGCAGAGTGTATTTCCTGAGCTTCTTTATTAAGTTTGTACCTCCACTGATGACCTTTACCGGCTCTCGATGTGAGCTGGGTTCTGACTCCGTCCGCGACGAGACATGTTCAGATACGGACGCAGCATGAAACTTATTGACTGACAGTTGTCCGTCTGCTGCAGCAACCATTTCCTCAGATTGCCATCTTTTGATTTCCTTTTTCATTCAGACTTCTTTTATCTGAGGAGCAGGTAATGGAAGATGAGAGCACTGATCTGTCTGTATATGAAAATATGGAGTCTAATCCCAGCATGGCGTCACACGGGAACTAAAAGGTGACAAAAGGATCCGTTCAGGATGGAAATGATATGAGCCCAACCTGATTTATAGAAGAGCAGTGGCAAAGAGAAATAACATAATATCTTCTATTTAACAATCAATCTGTCTCCGGAATTGACTAACTTAATTAATTGCAGTTAATTGCAGACCAAAGGTACATGGACTCTGGAAAATAGTACTGAAAATATATATTTACAAACAGTTTTTGTCAGCATGAAAAATCCCACTGAAGCGTTTTGTTTTAATTTTTATCTTTTTCAGTCTAACATATAGAAGACCCAATGAACCCTCCAGACAGTGCCATCACTTCCATCTGGAACTCCTCCCTGACCTCCTGCCTTCGTGTCACCTTCTCTGAACCTCTAATGATTGAGCTGAAGAAGCCCATCTGTGAAGATGATCAGTGATGAAGGCAGCACACTCTTCATCACCACTAAAGGAACTGAGAGGGAAAGAGTCCATCTGCAGAATGAAACAGCAGGACCTCCGATGGGTTACCAGCATCCATCACAGTTTACTGATCAGGTGGTATTGACCCTGCAGCTGATAAATCAGCTCCAGTGGACGACGTTCAGCTGCAGAAGAAGCAGACTGAGTGGAGCGCTGCTCCTCCCTGATTACTCTCTTCACTTTCCATCCAATAGCCTGTAAATTCATCCTGCAGCATTCATCAGACTAATGTTCACCAGCAGATGGCACCACAACAAGTCCCATATTTACCCAGAACTGGAGCCAGCGATACCAACAGACTTAACAAACTGGTTAAGAAGGCCGGCTCCATCATTGGCTACAAACTGGACAGCCTGGAAAAGGTGGTGGAGAGGAGGACGCTGAGGAAACTATTATCCATATTGGATAATCCTGACCACCCTCTCCACCACCTGCTGCAGGGACAGAGGAGGACTTTCTCCAAAAGATTCCTCCAGCTGCTGTCACAAGGACAGATACAGGAGATCATCCCTGAGACAGGAGATCATTCCAGATACAGGAGATCATTCCTGATACAGGAGATCGTTCCAGATACAGGAGATCATTCCAGATACAGGAGATCGTTCCTGATACAGGAGATCGTTCCTGATACAGGAGATTGTTCCTGATACAGGAGATCATTCCTCTCCACTGCAATAAGACTGTACAATAACTTACCTCTGGCAAAATCCATCACACAACAATAACACCATTATCTGTTTTCTCGTTTGTTTAAATATAAAAAACAACAACTTTGCACTGTTGTTTAGTTTGTTTTAATTTAATTTAATGATTCTATTTTATTTTATTCTATTTATTGTATATACTGTGCATTTTTATATTTTATATTTTTTTACTGTTATTTTATTTCTTTCCTGTGTATATAATGCTGCTGTAGCAAAAAAAAAAAATCCCCTTGGGTATTAATAAAGTAACTATCTATCTATCTATATACTGGATGTTGTTTTAAAGGGTCTGTTCAGTCCAATTATTACAGAAATATGTTTATGTCACTGTTTTATTGGCATCGATCCCAGCAGACGTTCTGTTTTCTGCTGGCACAATATAAAATAATTAAATATAATGTGGATCTGAGGTTTGTTAATGAAGGCAAATGCAGTTTCATTTATTGTATTGAAGTTACATAAAAAAACAACAGCAAAATGTATTTCTTTCAACAGTGTTTATTTTTACAGTTTGTGTGTAATGACCCTTTAAAATGACTTCTCTTTCTCTTAGACTTGCAGACAGCTGTATTTTCTCCTGTCACGGGTTCATGAGCTGTGGTGCAGCCGGACCACATAAAGGGAAAACAAACAGAACGGAGATGTTGTGCTGCAGGTGTTGTGGTTGTGGATGCAGATCATTCCTGCAGAGCACGTCACACTCTAAGGTTTCCACATGCTGCATGTGAGGATGTGTGAGGTTTACCCCACACCCACATATTCATGCAGCTGTAAACACGCAGCTGTAAACACGTTGCTGTAAACACGCAGCTGTAAACACGTTGCTGTAAACACGCTGCTGTAAACACGTTGCTGTAAACACGCTGCTGTAAACACGCAGCTGTAAACACGCTGCTGTAAACACGCTGCTGTAAACACGCAGCTGTAAACACGCTGCTGTAAACACGCTGCTGTAAACACGTTGCTGTAAACACGCAGCTGTAAACACGCTGCTGTAAACACGTTGCTGTAAACACGCTGCTGTAAACACGCTGCTGCTGCCCACCAAGACAAGAGCCTGAGCCAAAATGGAGTTCACCACCACAGGAGCCACACAGACATGGTTACACACACACACCCTGTGTTAGACACACCCCTTGGTTACACACACACACACCCTGTGTTAGACACACCCCTTCGTAAATGCCTCAGAAATGCCCTGAGGTCTGTTAAAACACAGTTTGTCTGACAAACAGTGAATCCACTGAGTAAAGAACTTCTGAATTGAATTTAGTTCAGTTTCACCTTTAACTCAGAGGTGCACAGTAACTAAGTACATTTACTCAACTACTATTTGAGTACAGTTTTGAGTTACTTTACTTCACTTGGTTATTTCCATTTGATGCTGTTTTCTTCCACCTCACTATTTTCCGAGGGTAACGTTGTGTTTTGTTTTCCTCTATATTGATTCAACAGCTTTAATTACTTTTAAGATGAAAATGTAACACATTAGATAAAAGTGTTTAGAACAACACAATGTTAAAGATTCAACGAGTGGTTTCCAACCTGTTCGACTGCTTCCAAACAGCAGCCTGTCGTTGGGGTCACGCTTCAGATGAGTTATTAACAGCTCCTCCTAACCATAAGGGCGGGCACGGTGGTGCAGTGGTTAGCACTGTCACCTCACAGCAAAAAAGGTTCCGGGTTCGAATCCGGTCCTGGGCCTTTCTGTGCAGAGTTTGCATGTTCTCCCTGTGCTTGCGTGGGTTCTCCGGCTTCCTCCCATCATCCAAAAACATGCACGTCAGGTTACCTGGCGCCGCGCTAGTGGCAGCCTGCTGCAGCATCTCCCCCCTGAGAGACCCCCTGCTGTAGTGAAGACATTTCCCTTCAGGGATTAATAAAGTGTATAAAATCATTCTCCCTCTAAAGTTCTCACATGGTTTCATTTTCATAAATGTTTAACTGATCCAACATTTCAGCAAAAATAAAAGATTAGAGAAAAAAATGAAATCAGATTTGTGGATCAAAACTTTTTTTTCTTCTTTCATCTGATGACTGGATATAAAACTGAAGTAGTTTAACTCCATCTGCAGCAGCTACAACAGCAACGCATTCTGATGTTTATTAATAATCGAATGATGTCGTATATAATAAGTACTTTTACTTTAATATTCAAACTACATTTTGATGCTGATACTTCTGTACTTTAAAGTAGTTTTTTTCATGCAGAACTTTTACTTGTAAAGGAGTATTTTTAAACTGCAGTACTGGTACTTTTACTTCAGGAAAGATCCGTCTAAATACTTATATACACTACCACTTTTAAATTAAACAGTTCATACTTCTGTATATTTTTTATATATTTTTAACTTGTGGGTTTCCAATCTCAGTTTTTAATTGAAGATTCCTCCTCCGTTTCCCTTTGAGATGAAATAAAGTTTGATGATGCACACAGTGACGGGTTAACGATCCTCTCGTGGGATGTCAGAGGGAACCATGTCCTCTGGGAAATCAGGGAATTAAAAGACAATGATTATGTAGCATTTTAAAGGCGGAAAAAAGAGGAGAAAGGAAAGTGTTTCTCTTTGATGACATCACACGACTGAGAGTCAACGAGAGATCTGTCCAGTTAGAACGTAAAGATGTCACAAACTCCATCTCATCACTCATCCACACACTCTGTCCGCCTCAATGAACCTCACATGTCAGTGTGTTGCGGATCTGAGCCTTCTACTTCTACATCCACTCTGTTATCAGCCTCTCCACTCTTCACTCTACTGCCCTCCTTTCAGGAAGTGGGACAAAGGAATTTTCTGTGCTGCCCTCAGTGATTCATGGCTGAGACTCACAGTTGGTTTGGTCTTTCTAACTCTGAGTGACGAGCAGTGAGTCAGAGGAGGAGGAGAGTCAGGTGGAGAAGAAGGACCTCTCTCTTTGACCTGCTCTTTGTTTTTCTTTTAAACACTTTTTATTGGGAGACAGAGTTACATCTGAGAAATAAAGTAAATACGTTTTATTGGTTTAAAATCCTCTCAGACAGAAGAATGCTGGAAACTGAAGTTACCCCTCTTTGTTCCTTTAGTGGATGTGAACTACTGAGTTGAATGAAGTCAGTAAACACATCATAATGCATAAACAACACATAAAAACATACACAGACTGTTTTTATGGTATGATTATGTGCCACATGACCGCCTCCTACCTCTTTTATTTCTTACCTGAGTATTGTTTGTCCTGATCTCCGCGGACCAAGGAGCCTCCGCAGCACCTGGACGCGTCACGCAGTCGCCGTGCTGAGAATGGGGCGGGGCTTTACGCGCCACGAGAAGAGCTGGGATGTGCGAGCAGCAGCGGGACTCTGCTGGATGCACTCAGTCCAACGCGTTTGAGCTGGAGAGCCGCGGAGCTGGAGCGTTTAAAATCAGACTAATCTTCCGGAGAGGAAACCGTTTCTGGATTTATTCACGGAGAAAGAAGGAAAATATTCCTGAGATCAGTTTGAACTTGATGAGAAAGTGAAGAAGTCGTGCTGTTGAGCAGCTGGATATGATTTGAATCAGCAGGACGGACAGCGCTGCAGCTCTCTAACAGGTGACTTCATCTCCACTTTCTTCACTTTCATTTCACTCCGTGTATTTTCATGCGTAAAAACGCAGAGATGTTCCCGGACCTTCTCTTCCTCCTCTTCCTCCTCCTCCTCCTCCTCCTCTGGATATCACAGCCTGTTTTGAAATGTTTTTTCTGGCTCCTAACTCCATTTCACCAACTTCCCTTCGTGTTCGGAGACCTTTCACCATGACTCACTTTCCTCTCACTCTGAAAACATTTTCAGTGTTTTCCTCCCGCCTTTTGTCCTTTGAAGAAAACAGATAAGCAACGAGGCTTTTCATTTCGTGTGTTTGGTGCAGGTGCTTTAATAATGAGCCCCGTTAGTCATAATTTCAGACCAAAACAAGTTGCTGCTTATCTCCTCCACTAATAAGAGACTCTAGATATTCTACTGCAGAACCTTAAATAGTTTGATCACTGAATGTTTGGAATTATTTTCAAACTTTCTTCCTAAAAGCACCTGTTAGTTCATTCTCTGTTAGATTATTCTACATGTGTTGTATATAAAAAAAAAAACAACTGCTCTGAAAACCACATTATCTGCCAACAGTGAGACATCAGGGTTGTTTTGCATCCAGAGAGTCCTCATAAATGTCTGTGAGCATGAATATAAAACCAAACTGTCCTGGAGATTTTTCTTTTGTGTTGTTTTACAGATTGAGTTCAGATCACATCCAGATAGGAAACATGCAAATTCTCACATTTTACAAATTCTCGCCCCCCCCCTTCACTAAAAGCATCTCCGAGCAGATTAGTGTTTAGTTGGTGGGTTATTTATCATTTACTGGACCATGCTCCCCCCCCCCCTCACTGCCCCCTCCTCTCTCCCTGTTTTAATTGAGTTTATCTCCCTCAAGCTCTTACTGTCTAACCTCGTCCCTGTGGTTGCGTGCTCCTCCAGCGTGCTCCTCTCTGGGCAGCGTGCTCCTCCAGCGTGCTCCTCTCTGGGCAGCGTGCTCCTCTCGGTGATTCACTGCTCGGCCGTGCGCTGTGGTCGAGGAGCTGAGGACTCACCATGTCTCTCTGCTGTGTGGAGGGTCAGTGGAGTCAGATGTTTGTGTCTCCATGAAGCCTCCAGTCTGCTGACTCTCATTAGATCCTCTTCTTGTGGTGAAGTGGTTGAACTCTGACTCTCCTCCTGATGCAGCTTTATTTCAGATTTCAGTTTTCCTCTTGTTTTGCCTCAAAAGTCTCTAATCAGCACAAGCTGCATCTTTTCTCCTAGAATTCGACCTCCAGACAGCCGAGGCCAGATATTCACAGATATAATGAACGTTGTAGTTCTTCTGCTCGTTGTACTGACTCCTCCCTCATGTCTTATTTCTGGCCCAGGATGGATCTCCCTCCATTGTACCTCGCGGTGTTGCTGTGGGCTCTGGGCCGCGGTGTGCAGGCCCGCTGTGACAGATCATCAGAGACGACCAAACTCAACCTGTCCGTCACCTACGAGCTCCCGACGTTCACCGCAGACTTCCCCATCCAGAACATGGTGACGCTGGACGGGGTCATCTACGTGGGAGCTGTGAACAGGATCTACGCCCTGGCCCCGAACCTCACCAAGCTGTCAGAGTATCACACGGGTCCGGTTCTGGCCAACGAGACGTGCGGTCGGACCCCGACGGGAAGAGGCGGCGGTGGCCGGGAGGACAACCACAACATCGCCCTGGTGGTGGAGAACATCTACGACAAGGGGCTGTACAGCTGCGGCTCGGCGGATCACGGCGTGTGCCGCCGCCACGTCCTGAATGACGACATCAGCTCGAAGACGGTCGATGAACACGTGTACTGTTTCGCTGACAGAGTGAAGCGGGGGAGGGGCCAACCCGCCGACTCCGACGTGGTCGTCAGCCCGGCGGGCTCTCAGGTGCTCAACGTGGAGAGCAACGTCATCAAGTTTTTTGTTGGGAACTCTGAGCTGTCCGGCACAGGAAACACATCGGCGAGGACATCGCCCCCCCACACCATCTCTGTGAGGAAGATGAAGACGAGTCAGAACGGCTTCACCTTCACCTCCAACTTCTCCTACATGGACCTGATTCCCTCTCTGCGAGGGAGCTACCACCTGCGCTACGTCCACTCCTTCCACAGCGGCCCCTTCACCTACTTCCTCACCGTGCAGCGGGTCAGCAGGAACTCTCCGGCCTTCCACACCCGCATCGTCCGCATGTGCTCCTCCGACCTCACCATCCGCCGCTACGTGGAGATGCCCCTCGAGTGCATCGGCACCGATAAGAGGCGGCGACGCTCCGCGGAGGACGTGAAGGTGTTCAACATCCTGCAGGCCGCCCACGTCACCAAGGTGGGCGGTGACGTGGAGCTGCAGAAGCAGCTGAAGGTGGAGGAGGGCGATGACGTGCTGTTTGCCGCCTTCGCCCGAGGAAAGCCCAACTCTCCGGAACCGACCCCGAACTCAGCCGTGTGCGTCATGTCCCTGAAACACATCAACAACATGTTCAAGATGTACATGGAGAGGTGCAACACGGTGGACCCGTTTCACTTCACCGGGTCGGACAGGAGGGCCTGCTACAATGTGGTAAGAGCTGGGGGGGAGGGGGGATGAGCTGCAGATATTTGTTTTTATGGATTTATAAAATGGCTGCTGCAGTTCTCTTCTGGCATCACAGTGATTTTTTTGAAGGCTTCATGATGCCGCTCCAGTAATGATGTAGTTCAGACGGTAATAAATAAATATGAATCCGGGTTGTTGTCATCATGTCATGCTGCTGTGTTTGGACGCTCTCAGTAACAGAGTGCTCTCCGTTGTCCTCGTCCAAGTGGCCTCATGCAGGACACTTTACGTGACCTCTGACCCCTCTGGTCAGGTGCATTTCATGTGTTTGAGAGTTTGTGTTTTCTTTTCTCTATAATAATAATAATAATAATAATAATAATAATAACAATAACAATAATTATAATAGATCGATGACTGGATGAATTCAGAGCAGCTTCTTGCTCAGAGGCTCTTTTTAAAACCGGTTTGTCTGTGAACTCGTTGGATGTGAGATGAAAGGATGACAGCGAGGTGAACATGGTGACCTCCATCTTTCATTTGAGGTTGTGTGTCCATATTTGGAGAACAGTCTACGACTTGTTATCTTTTTTTATACGCTGTCCTCCAGTTTTTGGAGAACGTTCCTTGATGATGATCCTGAATATACACAGAAGACATTTTTGTGACCAAACAGCTGAATGTTGTGGACGGACCGAGGCGGTCAGCTGACCCGACTCCACCTGATCGTGTGCTCCATCGACTGATGCTAAAAACAGAGAATGATTGACAGATGTAGAACAACACGTCTGTGTTGAGACGTCATATTCATACTGACCAGAACGCATCACTTTCTGATAGTTTTATTTGAATTGATTGATAGTTTGTTGCCTCTAAAAGTTCTTCAACATGTAATTAGAAACGGCCAGTCAGCAGCTTCATCACCGACGGCCCGATCAATGGGCCGAACCGCTGATCAATGGTGACATGAAGTTAACCGCTCCGTCGATATGTAGCGGAGCTGCTACGAAGTCATGATTCGTATTGAAGAGATAAAACTGGTAAACACACGTCTCGGTTCTTTTTAAGTCTTCAGTGAATCAGATTGACATTAAGCTGCAATAACAGATTCTTTGAAATGCATGAATACGTGGTGGGTGGGGGGGGGGTCCATCAGTGTGATCCTGACAGGGGAAAGTGAGGAATGCTGGGAGTTTGGGGAGAAGGGGGGAGGGGAGGAAGAGAGGGGTGGGGGGGGGCAGCGCATATCTGACTCTCAGCGAGCCGTGATGAATGGCTCGGGGATAACAGGGCATCAGCAGCTGGGCGGAAGATGATCCTCCCGACCCGCCGTGGCAGCCGGCCATGCTGCCCCCCCCTCCCACCCCACCCCACCTGTTACCAGCACCTGTGGGAAAGTGGAAGTCTCATCAGTAACACCAGAGAGCCTTTTTATCTGGGGGCTGATGTTGATGATCTTCATCACCACATCACACTTTAATAAAATCTGTGTTTAGAATTCGATCCAGTTTAACAGAAACACGGGACGGAGAGGAACGAGGACGGACCTCCAGATGTTTCAGTGTAAATGTGACTTCCAGTCAGGACAGTTTGTGACGAAACAAGAGGTAGAAAACGCTCCTGCAGCCCGTCTGTGTGTCGGAGCGTTCAGTAACGTGTCGGAGGATAACTGCCTGAGCCTGTTGAGCTGCTGTTCACACGATCACACGAAACATCCTGCTGCTGATCAAACAAATCGCACCTTCAGATCCAAACCGGCCAACAAACCCTCCACGACACAAACACATCGTCTGTTTCCTCTGCTTCTCAGTGAAGCTGCTGTTTTGATCACTCGTGAGAATCTCCTCGTCCATTATTACACATTCCTTCCTCTTGACTCACTTGACTACGAGGTGACATCAGCAGGTGGAGGAGCATCTCTATAATTATCATATCAGACTTCTGCTTCAGACTCTGATGACGCAGACTGAAACACTTTAAAGTGCATTTTCAAAACATGTCTACGATATTCTGTTAGCAGCTGCACAGTGACATCACTGAGGTTCTTTATTACCACACACGCTCACACTCGCTCACACACACACACACACACACACACACACACACACACACACACACACACACACACACACACACACACACACACACACACACACACACACACACACACACGCTCTCACACACTCTCTCATACTCACTCTCTCACATACACATGCTCACACACACTCACTCACACTCTCTCACACACTCGCTCACACTCTCACGCACACACACACACACACACACACACACACACTCGCACACGCTCACACACACTCACACTTACTCTCTCACACACACGCTCACACTCGCTCACACACACACACACACACACACACACACACACACACACACACACTCGCACACGCTCTCACACACTCTCTCATACTCACTCTCTCACATACACATGCTCACACACACTCACTCACTCACACTCTCTCACACACACACACTCGCACACGCTCACACACACACTCCCACACTCTCTCATACTCACTCTCTCACATACACTCGCACACGCTCACACACACACGCTCACACTCACACACTCACACTCTCTCACACACTCGCTCACACTCTCACGCACACACACACACACACACACACACACTCACTCCCACACTTTCTCACACTCTCACACACACTCGCTCACACACTCGCACACTTGCTCTCACTCTCACACTCTCACACACAGTCACACACTCTCTCACTCACACACGCTCGCTCACACAGTCACACACACACTCACACTCGCTCACACAGTCACACACACACACACACACACACACACACACTCACACTCTCTATCACACACACACACACACACACACACACACACACACACACACACACACACACACACACACACACACACACACACACACACACACACTCACACACTCGCTCACACTCTCACGCACACACACACACACACTCACTCACTCCCACACTTTCTCACACTCACACACTCGCTCACACACACTCGCTCACACACACACACACACACACACACACTCGCACACTTGCTCTCACTCTCACACTCTCACACACACTCACACACTCTCTCACTCACACACACTCGCTCACACAGTCACACACACACTCACACTCTCACACACACACACACACACACACACACACACACACACACACACACACACACACACACACACACACACACACACACTCACACACATGCGCACCGACTCAGCAGGTAATAACTGCCCGAACAGCAGCAGCCCTTTGAACTCTGGAAGCATCCCATCATCGCAGCTCTTCTGTTGACTTGTTCGGCGGCAGACGGCACGTAGACTCTGTTATTGGGCGCTAACAGAGATAAGAGCCTCCGTAAACTCATAAAAGTTGTAGATGTGCGGCTGCATTCTGGAGCTTATTTGTGTGGTTTGTGATGGAAACCTCCCGGCGGGGTCGCGGCTCAGTGAAGAGATGTTTGACGGCTTTAAGTGGCAGTTGTCAGCTCTGACTCAGACCTCTTCACTCGGAGGCAGCAGCAGATGATGAAGGTTGTCATGACGAGTGTTTCTCTTCTCAGCTGTCTGCGTGATGGAGAAAATCTGCTGCTTGTTGTTTCTGTCTTCAGAAAACCATGAAACTGAAGGAATAACTGTTAATCTGAGCAACTACTGAATAGGAATTTGCTTTAGAATATTCTTCTAATAATTTAGATTCTGATTTAATCTGTTGACTCGCTTGTTGATTTCAACAAAGACAAAACTGATTTTAAGCATTTAAATAATTAATTCATTACAGAGGACACAGAAGTAAGTCTTCACTGATATTTGTTGATACACTACATCCAAACAGGTTTTTACTTCATGAGACGGTCATATACTAATAATGAATTACTCTCCAAGCATGTATGACCAGATTTAATGTGATTTATGAAGTTTTTCCAGCATCAGAGTATTTGCAGATTCTCCCCATCACCCTCCAGCCTCTGGACGGGACGTCCCTGTTAAACCACACATGAAGCTCTGTTCCCGGTGTTCAGAGCCTCAGCACTGATTTCTAGAAGTCTACTGAGGCAGCAGGAACATTTGAGTCCAGAAATAAAGAATGGCCACATTCAGGGTCAAAATGATCATCCGATTAGCATCGATCTGAGAAAACCCTCCAAATGCTGATTGCTTTGAAATTGAATCTTGCGCCTGATTGATTACCGTGTTGGTAAAATGATCCCAGCTGGGAGACGGTCATTTTAATTAGCCTGCCTCTTTTAATGAACAGCTTTTAAATTAAAAAAAACCACACCAAACAAGCTGCAACAGAGACTCATTGATTTCATGTTGTTATTTTTCTCATTATGAAACACAATAAACATCCTTTAAGAGTCTTCACTGATATATTTGGCTTTACAAGTCACTTATTGGGTCACTGGATGAGATATGATTCCATAAGTTGAATACAAAATTATGAGTATAAACTGAAACAGCCACAGCTGGAGGTCTGATGGAGGTCTGATGGAGGTCTGACTGATGGGGTCTGATGAAGGTCTGATGGAGGACTGATGGAGGACTGACTGATGGAGGTCTGATGGAGGACCGATGGAGGTCTGACTGATGGAGGTGTGATGAAGGTCCGATGGAGGTGTGATGGAGGTCCGATGGAGGTGTGATGGAGGTCTGATGGAGGACCGATGGAGGTCTGACTGATGGAGGTCTGATGGAGGTCCGATGGAGGTGTGATGAAGGTCCGATGGAGGTGTGATGGAGGTCCGATGGAGGTGTGATGGAGGACTCGGTTACAGCTGAACACTAATAACACATGTTGTGTTTAAAGGTCACAGTTCAGCTTCAAAGATCATTTATTTCTCTTTCTTTCCTTAAATAACCTCAAACTTCCCTAAAAGAATCTTTAAATGCAGATTTGTGGAACTAACTTCCAAACGTTCCAGAAGTTACAGGAGCAGCGACAGACGTGTTGTAATGTGACGGTGAGCACCGATCCGTCCGTCATCAGCCCGACTGATGCTTCCACATCTGTGGTATTTTTCCACATCTGTGACAGTAGGTGGACCTAAAGCTGCTGACTCAGCGGGTTCTGCTCCACATGCCCGGACCTGCTCATCACAGAGCTGCTGTTTGTTTTCTTGAACCACATGTAGAGAGCAGCAGGGTTAACGGGGAACCCGGCACCAACAGAACCCGCAGAACCCGCAGCACCAACAGCACCGCAGCACGACTGGCTACGACTACAACAATATATTATCATCTATTAACAGATCTGCAGAAAAGCCACTAGATATTTACCCAATCTGTTCAATCCATATCTTTACTTTCTATATGATGAAAGAACACGTCAGATTTCATGTTTTCTGTGTTGTGCCACACAAGAAGCTCCTTATTTGAAGTAGTATGAAAACAAAGGTGAAATTATGAGAATTATCAGAAAGCCGCTGCATCCTGCTGAGATCTGCTTCCATGTTCTGCATGTTCTGACCTGCAGAACCAGCGCTGCTCTCAGCAGGCGGGTTGGTCTGCATCAGAAGAATGACAATACAATGTTCATGTCCCATCCTGTCCTCCTCCTCTTCCTCTTCCTCCTCCTTCTCTCTCTCTCTCTCCCTCCCTCTCCTCCTCCTCTTCCTCTTCCTCCTCCTTCTCTTTCTCTCTCTCTCTCCCTCCCTCTCCTCCTCCTCTCTCTCTTTCCCTTTCTCTCTATCTCCTCCTCTCTCTCTCTCTCCTCCTCATCCTCTTCCTCCTCTCACACACACACACACACACACACACACACACACACACACACACACACACACACACACACACAATCTGTAAGAAAAATAGCAAATGCACTTTATTATGTAGCTGCTTTTGAAATATTGATTGATTGATTAGTTCATCAACAATGACTCTTTAGAATCAATGAATCAAGTCATTTATAGTCCAAACCAATATTCACTGGGTCCAGTTTAAATAAGATAAAAATACTTTCAATCTGTGAATGTTCTTCTGGGAATTATGATCTAGATTTTATACTATTTATTGAAGTTATTCTATAAAATATTAATGGAGCCGATAATCCAGACTTTAATCTACAGATGATTATAACACTTGGAGCAGTCAGCGTTTATTAACCCGTCACATGAGGAGATGCAGCGTTCAGAGACGGCAGTGAGTGGGTCGGATCGGATCGGATCAGGTCCGGTCAGTTCCAGTCCGGTCGGGTCGGGTTGAGTGTGTTCGTGGCTGCAGGCATTTCCTAAATTCACACTAACTCCATCAGACTGTTTAGTTTTAGATCCACAGAGTTAATCATCAACCCGGCAGTTCAGTTTGTGGCTCTGTTGGGAAGCTGAAGTGTGTGTGTGTGTGTGTGTGTGTGTGTGTGTGTGTGTGTGTGTGTGTGTGTGTGTGTGTGTGTGTCTCTGTGTGTGTGTGTGTGTGTGTGTGTGTGTGTCTCTCTGTGTGTGTGTGTGTGTGTGTGTGTGTGTGTGTGTGTGTGTGTGTGTGTGTGTGTGTGTGTGTGTGTGTGTGTGTGTGTGTGTGTGTGTGTGTGTGTGTGTGTGTGTGTGTGTGTGTGTGTGTGTGTGTGTGTGTGTGTGTGTGTGTGTCTCTGTGTGTCTCTGTGTGTGTGTGTGTGTGTGTGTGTGTGTGTGTGTGTGTGTGTGTGTGTGTGTGTGTGTGTGTCTGTGTGTGTGTGTGTGTGTGTGTGTGTGTGTGTGTGTGTGTGTGTGTGTGTGTGTGTGTGTGTGTGCTCAGCTTATCTCCGTCCTCCAGATAAAGGACTCTAGTAAACATGCTAACGGTCGCTGCCTGCAAGCTGTTTCAATGAGAAACGACCAGCAGCCAAACTTCAGCTACAAACTGTTGAATTTACACTTTTACTGCCATTATCTTCTCCAATGTGAGATTCAGCTGCTTTTCTCTACTTCTTAACATTAGATATGAAAAATCTTTGGGCTTTTCATGTTAATGGGACAAAACAAGCAATTTAACTCTTTATGACACCTTTTTACTTTAGATTTTGTTTGTTAAAATCATCGGGTTCCTCACTGACGGACAGAATCAGCTTTTCCAACTCTTCTTTCCATCTATACAATGACTACATTTACAGAAGTATTGAAACACAAGGTTCATGTCGTGACAACTTTTCCTGTTTTGATAACTGATCTGCTGGTGAGCCTCACTTCCTCCTTCAGGAGACGACACACGGTCATCTTCAGATTCACGTTCAAGATTCTGTCATTTATATTAACGTGATATCAAATGGAAATATTGGAGCGGCCTGGTTCATCATTTAGAGTGAATCTCACCAACATCAAGCCTGATCAATTTGGTATCTTTGGAATCTGGTCTTGAATTTAAAACTTTCTACTTTTGTTTTGCTGGTTTTAAAAGGCTTGGCTGCGCTGCATTACTTTGTGAATCATTTCCTTTCAAATATTGACGAATTGATTATTCATCTGTTTAAAAAAAAAATCCCTCTCTAGAAAACTTGTGAACTTACTTCATGTGGTGGATGCTGAAATCCATCCTGAGCTGTGATTGGCTGATACAACGCTGGCTGAACTTTGTTTCTAGTCAGTTCCAGCGAGTGCTTTGTGATCATGGAGGTTATGTCATCTCTCTGTTTTGACACTCTTCAAATACCGCCCTGCTGTTTCATCTCTGACTTCTTTCTTAATGCTTTCCTCACCAGCACGGAGCCTCTTGCCAGCAGCGCCAGCAGCCATTCATGATACACTTGTTTAGTGTCAGATATGGAGGAGCTTTGCTCCGCTGAGCTCATGAGTCAAGGCCCCCGAGCTATTTCTTAATCAGCCGCATGCCTCCTACTCTTCTATTTCAGCACATGGTGATATCCTGCTCTGGGCTGGAGGAGTGTGGATGTTATCTGTCGGCCTCCGCGCTCCCAACGAAGGACCAAAAGCAATCTCCTTCCTCCTGCTGCCGTCCTGAGCGCCGGCCTCACCTTAACCTCCGATCACTCCGTTTCCTTCACGCTTTGTGAGTCGGCCCGTTGAAACGCTCGTGATCACAAAGTTCACCGGAGCAGCAAACGAGCGGCCGGCAGCCTCCAACAAATGTTCCTGATCTGCAGGACGTGTTGTATTCAGGGCACGAAGGAAAGCCGGCTTTATCCTGGAGATGCATTTTAGTTCAAAACGGTTCATCCAAAGTGAAAAGAAGAACCGGTGTCTGGTTCAAGGACACTAGGGTGGGAGTCGAGCTCCAAACCCTGCAGGTCTGGTAATGAGTCCTCCAGCCATCTCGCTGCCAGCTCGTCCTCTTGGACCTTCATTCATATCCGGCTGCAGATGGTGTTTGTTTGATTTGTGACATTTCTGACTTGTATACATTAGAAGAGACATTAATTTTAGTATTTGAAAAATACCATTGAAACATCAGTAGATGTTGCTTCATCTACACTTTATTGATTTGGAGACACAAATATCTGTAAACCTGCAGAAATCAAACCAAACCACCAGAGTGGAAAAAACAAAACAATCACAGATTACATTTCTAACCCCCCACCACCACCCTCACCCCCCTCCATTCAACCAGTAATCCTCTCACAATGCAGCCAGAGGATTGTTCCTGACTGTGTACTCAAGTAATGGAGGTGAATGGAGAACACCCCTCCCCCCCGCCCCCCCGCCCGTCTGTCTGTCCGCACACTTGCAGCTTTTAACTGTTCTCCCTGACAAATAGAGCAGCTATCTCTTCTATCTCTTCTATCTCTGATCACCGCAGGTCTCTGCAGGCTTTGATCTGATCCTGAATCAGCAGGAAGAAGACTAGCTCACACCTGAGAGGCTCACCAGCTTTTCTTGGAAATGAATCGCGTGTTTTACGGTTAACAGCCTGTTTTTTAGCAGCTGTTCTGAAGGTTTTGTTTTTTTGGAGTCTTTAAATTAGAAGTTCTTTCCCTAAACAGCTATGAGCTATTTTTAGTTTTATGGGAATACAGAATTAGTCTTTGTTAGGTTTGCAGACCTGGTTAAATTACTGTCTTGAGTGTTGTGGAAAAAGCTTGATGACAAGTTTGTTTTCAAGTTACAAAACATTCCTTGGTTGCATCACACCTTCCAGCCTTTCAAAATAAAACTGTGTCGTCATCATGAAATCAGTGAACAGAGATCCTGCAGCTCTGAGCAGGAACAGTTCTGACTTCAGGGCTGTAGCGCCAGCAGATGCAGTCAAATTATTCCCTGAACATCTTTGCTATAAGTGCGTGAGAAGGGGGCGGAGCTACACTGATGCCAACTTCCAGGAGTTTTTGTGTGAAAAAGCAGCACAGTGATGCGTTGTTGCCCTGACGGTCGTCTCTGACAGACGCAGGCTGGTCTGTGCTGCGTTTGCTTCCTCATGCAGTCTGAGACTCTGAAGTTCAGTAACGGCTGCACGCTGCCCCGACATGCTGTTAAATATACCGTAGTGACTTCATAAAGATCTGCTCCCCTAAACAGCTTCTGATGAGGTTTGGACCGAGGTTCCTTTGTTATTTTTAGCTGTGATTTCCATGCAAAGCTGCTGGAATCTTACTTTTCTGTCCCAAATATGAAAGGCCGTGCAGCTGAGCAATAAAAGAGCTTCTCTCCCCGTGAGGAAGTTTCCGTCCTTCAGTCCTCTGGTCTGCTGTCGTGTCTGTTTGGATCTCTTCCTCTGGCTCTGATCTGAGCTCTGCTGCAGGAGCACAGTGTTCCTGATCTCATCTCATCCAGGACCGTGCTGACATGAGGCGGCCCGCTGTTCAGACCTCGTGTTGACCCTCGGTCGATAAGCTGCTGTGCTGCTGCAGCGGTGTACAACCTGAGGTTGTCTGGCTGCAGCTCTGCAGCTTAATATATGACAGAGTTCCTGCTGCTGAGATAGAAGCTCACCTTTAAAAAGAAGGAGAAGCAGAGAGAGACTCTTCCAGTCTTGACTGTCTGGGCTTTAAATGGTAGCAAGAAGCCTGATGAGCTGCTTCTGGCAGTTTGTGCTGTGCTCGCTGTGCCAAGTGTCTGCAGCGCCGGATGGATGTGATTATTCCAGACTGCCAGGAAGCTGGAATTTTAGAAAAAAAAGACTTTTGGCTGAATAACTTTGAAAAATGTGGGTTTCTATATTTTTCGAAGCTAGTGCTGGTTTGAAGCTTGCGTCAGAATAAACAGATATTCATCCTGACAGTTCAGCTCTTCTTTAAACTCCCTCTCACTCTGCTCATAAATAGGGAAGAGTAGCACTAATGCTAATAAAGTGATGCGAGTAGATGATTGGTGCTAACTCCCTGAAGCAGCCCGAACACTAAATCAGCCCCCCCCTCCCTTTACTTCATGTGTTTGTGTAATGAAGAGCACATGTTGGAGCGGCTGCTGCCTCAGTAATACGCCTTAAGATTGGAGATCAATGTGACCTCACAAAGACATTAATGCTCTAAAATAAAGTCCTGAGTGAGAAATGTTCAGGTTGAAACAGCAAAGAAAGATGTGGAGCTCATTTGCACCCTGAAAATGACTCTTTTAGTTCCAATGCAGTCAGAGAGAATGTGTGGAGCTGTTCCACATTATACCTCTGAGACTATTCATTATAAAGTACTGTTCCACATTGTACCTCTGAGACTATTCATTATAAAGTACTGTTCCACATTATACTCATGAGACTATTCATTATAAAGTACTGTTCCACATTATACTCATGAGACTATTCATTATAAAGTACTGTTCCACATTATACTCATGAGACTATTCATTATAAAGTACTGTTCCACATTATACCTCTGAGACTATTCATTAAAAGTACTGTTCCACATTATACTCATGAGACTATTCATTATAAAGTACTGTTCCACATTATACCTCTGAGACTATTCATTATAAAGTACTGTTCCACATTGTACCTCTGAGACTATTCATTATAAAGTACTGTTCCACATTATACTCATGAGACTATTCATTATAAAGTACTGTTCCACATTATACTCATGAGACTATTCATTATAAAGTACTGTTCCACATTATACTCATGAGACTATTCATTATAAAGTACTGTTCCACATTATACCTCTGAGACTATTCATTAAAAGTACTGTTCCACATTATACTCATGAGACTATTCAGTATAAAGTACTGTTCCACATTATACCCATGAGACTATTCAGTATAAAGTACTGTTCCACATTATACCCATGAGACTATTCATTATAAAGTACTGTTCCACATTATACCTCTGAGACTATTCAGTATAAAGTACTGTTCCACATTATACCTCTGAGACTATTCATTATAAAGTACTGTTCCACATTATACCCATGAGACTATTCATTATAAAGTACTGTTCCACATTATACCTCTGAGACTATTCATTATAAAGTACTGTTCCACATTATACCCATGAGACTATTCATTATAAAGTACTGTTCCACATTATACCCATGAGACTATTCAGTATAAAGTACTGTTCCACATTATACCCATGAGACTATTCAGTATAAAGTACTGTTCCACATTATACTCATGAGACTATTCATTATAAAGTACTGTTCCACATTATACTCATGAGACTATTCATTATAAAGTACTGTTCCACATTATACCTCTGAGACTATTCATTAAAAGTACTGTTCCACATTATACTCATGAGACTATTCATTATAAAGTACTGTTCCACATTATACCTCTGAGACTATTCATTATAAAGTACTGTTCCACATTGTACCTCTGAGACTATTCATTATAAAGTACTGTTCCACATTATACTCATGAGACTATTCATTATAAAGTACTGTTCCACATTATACTCATGAGACTATTCATTATAAAGTACTGTTCCACATTATACTCATGAGACTATTCATTATAAAGTACTGTTCCACATTATACCTCTGAGACTATTCATTAAAAGTACTGTTCCACATTATACTCATGAGACTATTCAGTATAAAGTACTGTTCCACATTATACCCATGAGACTATTCAGTATAAAGTACTGTTCCACATTATACCCATGAGACTATTCATTATAAAGTACTGTTCCACATTATACCTCTGAGACTATTCAGTATAAAGTACTGTTCCACATTATACCTCTGAGACTATTCATTATAAAGTACTGTTCCACATTATACCCATGAGACTATTCATTATAAAGTACTGTTCCACATTATACCTCTGAGACTATTCATTATAAAGTACTGTTCCACATTATACCCATGAGACTATTCATTATAAAGTACTGTTCCACATTATACCCATGAGACTATTCAGTATAAAGTACTGTTCCACATTATACCCATGAGACTATTCAGTATAAAGTACTGTTCCACATTATACCCATGAGACTATTCATTATAAAGTACTGTTCCACATTATACCTCTGAGACTATTCATTATAAAGTACTGTTCCACATTATACCCATGAGACTATTCATTATAAAGTACTGTTCCACATTATACCCATGAGACTATTCAGTATAAAGTACTGTTCCACATTATACCCATGAGACTATTCAGTATAAAGTACTGTTCCACATTATACCCATGAGACTATTCATTATAAAGTACTGTTCCACATTATACCTCTGAGACTATTCATTATAAAGTACTGTTCCACATTGTACCTCTGAGACTATTCATTATAAAGTACTGTTCCACATTATACCTCTGAGACTATTCATTATAAAGTACTGTTCCACATTATACTCATGAGACTATTCATTATAAAGTACTGTTCCACATTATACCTCTGAGACTATTCATTATAAAGTACTGTTCCACATTATACCCATGAGACTATTCAGTATAAAGTACTGTTCCACATTATACCCATGAGACTATTCAGTATAAAGTACTGTTCCACATTATACCCATGAGACTATTCATTATAAAGTACTGTTCCACATTATACCTCTGAGACTATTCATTATAAAGTACTGTTCCACATTATACTCATGAGACTATTCATTATAAAGTACTGTTCCACATTATACCTCTGAGACTATTCATTATAAAGTACTGTTCCACATTATACCTCTGAGACTATTCATTATAAAGTACTGTTCCACATTATACCCATGAGACTATTCATTATAAAGTACTGTTCCACATTATACCCATGAGACTATTCAGTATAAAGTACTGTTCCACATTATACCCATGAGACTATTCAGTATAAAGTACTGTTCCACATTATACCCATGAGACTATTCATTATAAAGTACTGTTCCACATTATACCTCTGAGACTATTCAGTATAAAGTACTGTTCCACATTATACCTCTGAGACTATTCATTATAAAGTACTGTTCCACATTATACCCATGAGACTATTCATTATAAAGTACTGTTCCACATTATACCTCTGAGACTATTCATTATAAAGTACTGTTCCACATTATACCCATGAGACTATTCATTATAAAGTACTGTTCCACATTATACCCATGAGACTATTCAGTATAAAGTACTGTTCCACATTATACCCATGAGACTATTCAGTATAAAGTACTGTTCCACATTATACCCATGAGACTATTCATTATAAAGTACTGTTCCACATTATACTCATGAGACTATTCATTATAAAGTACTGTTCCACATTATACCCATGAGACTATTCATTATAAAGTATGTAAACCCTCTGAACCTACAACTCAGAGGTTCTTGTGCTGTTGACCTGCAGGAGTGTAGAAACACTCAGGTTGTGGAGCTGATGAAGTCTCACACTATTGAAAAAATGACATTCACTGAGTTGTATGTGTTTTTTTAAGTACTTTCTCCAGTCGGCATATTTCCAGGACGAAGGTCAACTCAAATATTTCAAAACTCTATCAAAAGAAAGTGAGAACTTTTCTGGGTATAAATGGCCCTTTAATGTTGAAAGACAGTGCTTAGATGTCAAAAGTTTCATTTTAAATCTTCCTGTTCCCAACCCCTGGTCCTCAGATCAGCGCTGGGCCGAGGAACATCAGCTAACAGGGACCATCTGGAGCAGTGTTTGTGTTCTCATCTTTCCGTCACATCCACAGGAACAGGATTCAAACTGGGATTAGCTGTCAGGATCTTGTGCTCTGCTACGACGAGCTCGCTGAGGTGCAGGAAAAAAAGTTGGAGTGAAAGTTTCAGAGCTTCTTCACAGCAGGTTTAGAGGTGAAGTAGTTGTCTGACTTTCGTAAATACCGTCTAAAGTTTATTACTGCTGGGACCTCCTGAATCTTAAAGCAGCTTTAAATAAAGACAAAACTAATACGAGATAGTTCAAGTACAATCGATGTAGTTCCTGGACATTTTAATACAAATATGAAAGTAGTTCATATCCAGGTAGCAGCCAGAGGACTCCAGCCTCAGCAGATGTCCAGATATGGAGGTGACCTCAGTATTTAAACAAATACAAGTCCAGGAGAGACGTTCGAGTCCAGTGGGAGAGTTTTAATGTTTCATCTGGAAAATACAAGCTGAGCATGACAGCCTGGTTTATATGGTGTCATGAAGCTTCATGAAACAGAGTAGAGCTGCGTGGATGTCTCCTCATATCACATCATCACTGGAACAAAAACACATCTGCTGTGAAATTGGACAGAGAATCATTTCAGAAAGTTTCCATGTGAACGTCTTCTGTCTGTGTGGAAGAAGGTCTGAAGGAGTTGACCTGTGTTGTTCCTTTGATCAGAGCTCTAACTTCAGCTACCGTGTCAGCGTGACCTCAGTTTCTCAGGAAACTCTGCAAAGCTCATCTGAAGAATCTGCTGCTGAATTTCAGGAGAAGAAATCAGAACGTGGACAAAGCAGAAGGACCGTTGGATCAACTGTCCTTCATTATCAACTGTCCTTCATTATCAACTGTCCTTCATTATCACCTCGTTGGAATCCAAGGAATCCTCCAATCTCTGAGAGGAGGAGGTTGATCAACGGGGGACACGGAGGACACGGAGGAGACGGGGGACACGGAGGAGACAGAGGACACGGGACGGGGGGCACGGAGGAGACGGGGGAGACGGAGGACGCAGCATCATCACTCACAGACAAGTTGGCAGATTTAGGAACGCTGAGGGGCTGAAAAGAATTGTGGGAGGAGCTAAAAGAACACACACAAACACAACCACACACACACACACACACACACACACACACACACACACACACACACACACAGATACACACACACACAGAGATACACACACAACCACACACACACACACACAGATACAGTGGGCACAGAAAGTATTCAGACCCCTTTAAATGTTTCACTCTTTGTTTCATTGCAGCCATTTGCTAAAATCAAAAAAGTTCATTTTATTTCTCATTAATGTACACTCAGCACCCCATCTTGACAGAAACAAACAGAAATGTAGAAATTTGTGCAAATTTATTAAAAAAGAAAAACTGAAATATCACATGGTCATAAGTATTCAGACCCTTTGCTCAGTATTGAGTAGAAGCACCCTTTTGAGCTCGTACAGCCATGAGTCTTCTTGGGAATGATGCAACAAGCTTTTCACACCTGGATTTGGGGATCCTCTGCCATTCTTCCTTGCAGATCCTCTCCAGTTCCGTCAGGTTGGATGGTGAACGTTGGTGGACAGCCATTTTCAGGTCTCTCCAGAGATGCTCCATTGGGTTTAGGTCAGGGCTCTGGCTGGGCCAGTCAAGAATGGTCACAGAGTTGTTCCGAAGCCACTCCTTTGTTATTTTAGCTGTGTGCTTAGGGTCATTGTCTTGTTGGAAGGTGAACCTTCGGCCCAGTCTGAGGTCCAGAGCAGTCTGGAAGAGGTTTTCTTCCAGGATATCTCTGTACTTGGCCGCATTCATCTTTTCTTCAATTGCAACCAGTCGTCCTGTCCCTGCAGCTGAAAAACACCCCCATAGCATGATGCTGCCACCACCATGTTTCACTGTTGGGATTGTATTGGGCAGGTGATGAGCAGTGCCTGGTTTTCTCCACACATACCGCTTAGAATTAATGCCCAAAAGTTCAATCTTGGTCTCATCAGACCAGAGAATCTTATTTCTCATAGTCTGGGAGTCCTTCATGTGTTTTTTGGCAAACTCTATGCGGGCTTTCATATGTCTTGCACTGAGGAGAGGCTTCCGTCGGGCCACTCTGCCATAAAGCCCGACTGGTGGAGGGCTGCAGTGATAGTTGACTTTGTGGAACTTTCTCCCATCTCCCTACTGCATCTCTGGAGCTCAGCCACAGTGATCTTTGGGTTCTTCTTTACCTCTCTCACCAAGGCTCTTCTCCCACGATTGCTCAGTTTGGCTGGACGGCCAGGTCTAGGAAGAGTTCTGGTCGTCCCAAACTTCTTCCATTTAAGGATTATGGAGGCCACTGTGCTCTTAGGAACC